>NW_023998464.1:2553439-2633298 GCF_014805625.2 Glossina fuscipes | reverse complement strand
GCGTAAGGTCATATCTCTGTTTGTCTTGTTCATCCGTTGCTGAAAGCTCATGGTCGCAAAAGTCATGATAGAAGGCTACAAGTGATAATATCCATCCTTCCACTGTTCGTATCGACAAGAAAAGGAGAATTTGCACTCTACACTTACCACACAAAAATATGTAATGCTTGGCATGACATGTACTTAGAAGCCCATCCATAACAGTCGCAATGATACTTTGATCTAAAACGAACCACGCAGTTCCCAGGAGTCAGTCAAGTAGGCAGCTCACATGCCCCCATTAGCCAAGTATTTCGAAATTTTAAGGCATTGTTGCAAGGCGGCTTCAAAAGTTACGCGAAATTATCTTTACGCGCTTTCATCAAAAACTTTCTTTCAAGACCGAGATAACTTTACGATTCTTTTTTGCCAACGACGAAACATGACGAAACTACAAAACGAGAAAACGACGCGATCGGGTTGAGGGTACAAATATGAAATTTTACGTTTGATGTCCAGCAAAATTCATACACTATCAACCAGTAACGTACTATTCGTGAAAAGTTGCTCGACAATACGAACCATTACCCCAAAAATTCAAACTATCTCGAAAACGAGACCCGTAAACTGACCACTGACCAATCGAATCAAAGGTTCGCTCACAGTTAACAAAAGAAAGCCATATTTGGTTAAGGCGGCTTTAAGTATAACATGGATTCTTGTTCGCAATATTACACTCCTAGTATTATTCAATTATGAAAGAAACGATTTCGAACATAAGAAATTTGCGATACGTTCAATAATACTCGAAATGGATTTCATATATCAAGTTAATGAGTCTGTGCTGTATGATCCACTTAAATATAATATAGTGATGAGTATTAAGCGAATCAAATCGGCTCAAGCTGAATAAATCTTTTTGATTGACTACTCAATCAATCCATTCCGCCTACAGATTTGAATCTACAAATGCTTAATATTTTATCTATTGTTTTTCACGCTCTTCTATTTTCAACGATGACAAAAAAATCTTGTAGAAATACCTTTCTGTCTGGTAAACTTCACCCAAATATTATCATAACTCTGGGCTTTAAATAATTTATTACAATTCATAGAATCGCTTACAGACACCTGGCAATTGTATGATAGAGAAATAAGTAAAGAAAATTATTTCGCCCATTAGTTTGTGATTAACAACATGCATAATGCGTTGTAGCTGTTGTTGTAGTGCGTAAATTTCACTTTACTAACTAATGGCTATCATGATGGCCGATATGATAAGAACCACCTTCTTGAACAACTTTATAAAACAACAAGCAAGATAGCTTTATGCGCCATAGACCGAATCTTAGATACCCATTGTCTTAACTTAAATACCGATATATTACTTGCCTCTGTTATTTGATATAGACACTGAGCTTCATGATAGTTCAGGACAAATATGTATAATTATATATAAAATAACCTAAATGCCGGTATATAGTTCTTATATATCGAAAAATTTTTCATTCGATAATAAGAAAAATATATATTTTCCCTATACTCATTGCAATGAGTTCATAGCCCTTAGTTATTGAGTTTACTTGCACAAGTTTACCCGATATAGAGAACCATATGCCGGCCCTTGCATTTTCTCCTCACATAGTTTGGTTGCAGTTGCAACAAACTTTTTATCAAATTTGATATATTTTTCTTGGTGTCACGCTGCAAAAGCAATAACAACAAAATGCATATCATTTAACATTGACAACGACATCAACCTTAAATGAAGAAGACGAAGAGGAGTAAGAAGGCTTATAAATAAACAGAAAAATGCATAATGGAGGGGCATTAACGAACACATTTATTTGTATATGTAGTGTAGTGTAATGTGTATGCATATATGTATTCGTATATTTGTGTATGTGTTTATGTGTAAATGAATACAACGACGAAAAATTGCCAAACTGCCAGCAATGGCAGATTTATGACTGCAACTTGATGTGCATTTGTATGAGTATGTATTATACATATGTATATATATGTACATAAGTCCGTCCATTTCACTGCATGTCTTTTCATTTATGTATTTGTCTGTTGTTGGCCAGGCTTATGTTTTTTTAACTGACATTTGGCTTTAGCTTTAGCTTGGTTTGGCTGGTTCGTTGGTTGGTTGACTGTTGTCTGTCTTAAAATTACGCTTGTTTGCCTGTTTCTCGCCAATTTCACACAAATGCATATGTCGATATGTATATTTCGACGTATAGTTTGTTGTGTATGCTTATGTATATAGATAGAATTATTCCTTGTATGTTGTTTATTTCTTTTTGCCTTCAAAAGCCATCATCAGACACTTGGCTTGTCTTGGCGATTTTTGATGCATTTCATGGGGCGTTCCACGTTGCCACAAAACACTATACAACACCAATAACAGCAGCGCAATAAAGCTCAATATAACGCTCTTGCCAGGTTTGAAAGATGTCTGTTATTGTACTGCTTTTCCTACAGTTGTTTTTGCTGCTGTTGTTGTTGCTTTTGTTGTTGTCGCTTTACTAAAGCTCGCGCTGCTGTTTATATGAAAAATGTCGAAAAACGAAATATTAATTTATGGCAGATAAATATGAAAACGAAAAAAATAATTAAATACTCACTAACATCTATATAGACATGTATGTGCTGTTGTCTACCTGTAACGAAGATTATTCGTAGTGCCGCTTATGTATGTATTTGTGTAAGTATGCATTGTTTTTATATATATATATATATATTTGTAATACTTTAATGCCTCTAAGGATCGTCATTTTATATATACGTATGGACGCATGAGAGCGCGAATGTTTGTGTTTATTGTTTAACAATATTAATTGCCTGAACAGGAAGTTGTAGTGTTTAAAAAATTGTGGTTATTGTCGTTATTATATTATTGTCTACTCTTCAACATTTGCCTGCCTGCCTGCCTACCTGCTCGTTTGTTTGCTTGCTTGCTTGCCTATCTAGAAAGCAGCCTGTTTTTATTTCGCCTGCCGACATATGAATGTGGGTAAAATTTTTTTATATATGATCGTGTTTTTTATTTATTAATCGATCAATAGTTTGATAAAAATGAATTACGGCAAAAAGCATTAAGAGTAAAATAAAAATATGAAAGAATTCTTGATTTTATCATTAAAGTCTTTTAAAATGTTGATAATCTTCAACTTAAGTATTGATTTTCCAGATGTATTTAATGTTCAAAACGCGGAAGTTTAACATCGCAGAGATATGTTCAATGTTTTTAATTAAAAGTAGTATTTTTATAAAGCCTCTAGTTAATGGTTTAATAGAATGCAAAGATATTTTATATGAAGAAATTGCTAAAAAGAGTGAACCAACTGTGCTTACCTAAGCTAACGAGTCTTACAGGCCAACAATTCTTCTATCTATCTCTTCGAAAATCTTTGAAAAACTTCTGCTACGAAGCAGATGTTGTAGCTAATGTTAGACAATAATAATATAGTGCCCGAGCAATAATTTGGATTTCGCCATAAGCTTGGTGCGGCTGAAAACGAGCATTGAATTGTTAAAAAAATAGGAAATCCGTCAGGAAATAAGGGGTACAGTTCAGCAGTGTCCTTGAATGCTAAATCACGTGTTGAGAGAGTTTGGCATTAAGGGCTTCTTTTTAAATTGAAAAAGAAACTTCTTGTTCGTTTCTATGTAGCCCATCGTTTCTTTTTTTTTAGGAGAACGTTTCTTCTATATTAAAGTAAACAACGAACTGTCAGCCGTCTATATAATCGAATCGAATACTTAGAAGAGTAGTGAATTATGTCCATGCCTGTAAACTTTTTGCTCGTGGAATATGTCGAAGACCACAGATGTCACTGTTGCTATAGAATGGCGGAAGATACGATTTTAATTGCACTCAACACATGTAAGGATGAAGCTTCAAATCTTTTTCAATTTCATATTCTTAATAAACTCTTAACGAATTCAAATCTTAACAATATATTTGCCTAAAGAAGGGAAGCTGACGAGCAAATGCAAAAAAAAACAAAACATCGACCACATTTGCTTTGAAAACAACTAAAAACATTATAGAGGACCACGGCCCACCGTCATATATTCTACACCAGCCAAAAGCTATCCACCACCCCACAATTATCTTTAAAACAACTTTTCAAAAAAAGTATTATAAGGGTAGTGGTTGAGAGATTCCTCCCGGCCGAACCATTTTCAATAGCATTCGTCCTCGGGCCGAAACAAGTCAGTAATGAATTCCATGAAAATATTTAAAACATTGCGACCCGCAGGTTGAACGCAATAGACGAGATAGGTACAATGAAAGGTGCACCCATTTGAAGTCCTTCTGGGTGTTGCAAACATCTGCACGAACTTAATATACCCTTGTACAATAAAAGATGGGGGATATAAAAAACAATTGCTCTGCAATATATCTTAACGGCCAGCAAATTCTTGACTGGGACTTTATTAAGTACCTAAACGTACAAGAAGATAGAAAACTGGCTTGGAAAAATCACATGAAGACAAATAAAGTGCATTTGGAAATAAAATTAAAAAAAACGAATGTTAAGTCTTGATAATAAGTTGCTGTTATGCAAAGCAAATCTGAAACACCTTGCAACGTATGACATACAACTTTGGGGGGTTGTCAGCACCTGCATCATTGAAACTCATCTGGACGAATCTAAAAATTTCGGATTAATCTCAGTATCTCCAACTAACGAATATATTCATAGAGACTTATGCAAGAAGAACGAGGAAGAAGTAAAAGGATAAATTTCACTTGGCAAGATTTTGTCTACCTTAGTTAGTCACTCTAAATTGATCGCGATAGACTTACTAGACGGAAACGAAGAGATAATCTGGTCTATCTTGTAGGAAATTAATGTAAATATGTACATAAAATATTATCAAATCATTGTAAATATTTAAATACTTACGAGTAAGATAAAGTTAAGATAAGTTGTATACAAAAATAGACATACAAATTGAAATGGGAGGAGAAAACTCCTGTAAAAACATAAAGATGGCGCTTTTGCTTAATATTATAAAATAGGTTGCAAATAAAAAAAAAGCTATGGTAATCGAACATTTTTGGACGCTTATGTTCTTTTTTTGGCATTCTGTACTTGTATTTTACGAGTGCCAAAGGCAGAACAATAAAACCAGGACCGCGCCACTAGTGACTTCAACGGGGTTTTTGAATTAACAAAACAAATGACGCCATTCGAGATACACTTTGATTCAATCAATCTTTCATATACGAAACTATTATTATACACTACACGATTTTCTGAATCGATTTAAGCTTATTTTTCCATCTGCCTTATTGTTTGTGTTCAACGTACGGGTCGCAATTTTTGACATTTTTTAATTAAATTTGACGCATTAACGTCTTTTGACCCAAGGATGACTGGTATGAAAATGTGTTCGGATGGTGTTACTTTGTTAACCGCTTTCCATATAACGGCTCATTTTCAAAAGTCGCTATATGAGTTATATGCTGAGTGGCGTAGGCTATTTAATAATGGGCCGTGGTCCACTATATCGTTTTTACTTGCTTCATATTAAAATAATTTTGTTAAGATAGCTTCTACAAGATAAACAATTAAAAGAAGATCAATCCTGCAGACTACTTAGAATAATTACTCCATACAGAACTAAGAATTAACAATGATTTTTAAAAAAGGTAACAGTTTATTTATTTATTTACTTAAGCCTCGAAGCCGTTAACAACTATTATAATAGATTACAATGCGTATCATAGGTTTTTTTTGTTTGTTTATTTATTCATTTATTTAATGACGAAAAATGAGAAGTTAAATTTGGCATTTATATTTAATACATCACGCGAACAGATCTTAACCCAGCAAACACCTTGAACTTGAAATAAGGAGCGTAACTAAGAAGAGCTATTCCGCATTGTAAAGGGGTTGCTTGTATGATTAAAACAAATACAATTTTTCGGAGGCTAATATATTCTTCAGTGTAATTTAAGGCAACGGCTTTGTGTACCCGTATCCGTGCATAAGCCATAAGAATCATTATGACTGTGAAACCATATCCATCTTATGAGGACTGCGCTAAAAGAAAAATTTTGCATCCAATGCATTTAACAGCATGGGGCATAAAGCTAACGGTTACTGGAAATCGTTATCGCAAATAAATTGATTACTTTTGCAGACTTACATGTCAAAATGCACTTCGGTGAAGGGTGTCTAAGGGGAAAGGTACTTTAGGTTTTCATTAGTTTTTCATTGAAAATGTGCACGGTTTGAATATGCAATAATATAAACCTTTTCATACCTGTCGCCGAAAGGTGAGGGATATCTTCATTTTGTCAAAACGTTTGCAACGCCCAGATGGAGGCATCAGAGACTCCGCAAAGTACATATATCCTTGATGAGTATCAAATTTTCAATCGATTTAACGATTTTCGCCTGTCCGTCCCTATAATGTCTATTGAATCTATTGACTTCAAATTTGGCAGAGACATTGCACGCTGGTTAATATGAAAAATGGGCCAAATGAGTCGAAGAGTACGTCCACAACACGATGTGAACTGAAAACAACTTTGTTTTTCAAAAGAAATAAAGACTTGGTTTTTTGCTCACTCCTTATAAACTATAGCAGATAAATCTACAAAAAGTTGATAACATATTCCATGGGCGATGCAGTAGTACTTGCATAACAGAAAAAATATATTGATCACGCCTACCCAATATTATAATATTTAAGAATTTAATTCTTTTTGCAATCCCTTTTTAAGTCAAGTTTGACAACTCTGCGCGCGCGTTGTAGTCCTACTACCTTACTTTATGTGAAGAAATTGAAATTTCTTTCCCTTAACCTAAATTTTTATAGCTTTGTACGCGTTTACAAGATAATTTAATTATAAAGTATAAAAGTTGTTTAAATTAAGTGAATTATATTGATCGCTTTGTTCTCATATTTATTTTGTTTTTTGCGATCAGCACTTGGCCTTGCTTTTTCTTTGTTTTTTGCTTGCTTACGGTTTTTTCTCTTGGCTTGCTCTTTATTTACTGTGTCTTTAATAGTGCGAAGTTTACGTCTAATTTAAGAGATAATTTTTGTGTGTGAGACAAACTTTTTTGTTTCTTTTTGTTTTTTCACAATCTCTCTCCCTTCCCTCTTCAATCACTTGCCTGTTACTTCTTGCCTTGGAGTGGTGTTGGCTTTGCGAACACTTTTGTCGTATGCAGATATCAATAGCCGTGCTGCAGATGCAGTCCTCGGTCCTGCGAATGGTTTACGTTGGTCATGTCCCGTTTTTCACGAAGACAAATATTGCGTTCATGCCTCGCTGTTCACGGAGACACAGATTGGGTTTTCTAAACTAAGCGAAAATCTCGTTGCTTTGCATAGGAAGTTTTAGGATATCAATCCAATATTAAATGAGTGTCGTTATGTAGAGTTCTCACCTTCGCCTCCAACCTTAACAAGATCGGCTCGCATTGTAGTGTGGATAACTGGTGGTATGCAAATTCAGTTGAATCAGTTCAAAAGCAATTCTTGGTGTTTGCCTTAGGAAATTGGGTTGCGACTCGCTCGTCTTTTTGCCTTCTTATGAGAATAGGTTAATTGTGTTATCCTTTCATTTACCGTTACCGTCACTTGAGAAACGTAGATTGGCGTTTCTTAATTAAGTTAATAAATAGTATTATCGATTCGCTCACATTACTGACTGTAGCGTCCTTAATCCCTCTGCACTTTATTTTCATTAATCTTAGTCAATATAAATATAACTATGAGCTGTTTAATCCGTTCAGAGTCTTTTGCACTTAATCTCAATATCGGACTCTTTAAACCCTATCAAAACAACTATGCTCAATACGCGGGATTTGTCTATGTCGTATTTAAGCTAACTTGCAATCTTAACATCTCGATCTGATTCGAAAATTAACTGATGTTGTTTACTGTATTCGGTTGCCAAGCTTTTGCATGTTTGCAGTGGCTGAGGTATTCACTTGCAATTTGGTTCTACATTGGTTGTGAGTGTGCCTCTGTGCTAGTTGTAGACATTTTTTTTTCTTTTTTTTAATTTATTTATACATGAATTATTATTTAACAACTTTTATTTTTCTTTTGTTTTTTGTTTCCTTATTTCTCTTTATATACTTCATACTAGTTTGTAATATTAATTAGTATAAGATTTACTTCTAAGAGTCAATTGAATTCGATTGTTAATTCATTTTAGTTGACTTTCATGTGTA
Organism: Glossina fuscipes; assembly: GCF_014805625.2. Taxonomy (NCBI): domain Eukaryota; kingdom Metazoa; phylum Arthropoda; class Insecta; order Diptera; family Glossinidae; genus Glossina; species Glossina fuscipes. The sequence goes on along the minus strand of NW_023998464.1, from coordinate 2,625,103 downwards.
AGTAAATAAATAAAAATAAATAAATAAGAGGCCGAAACAAACTTCTACAACCCCATAAAGTTTAAAAATTTCAGTCAGTTCAAATTTTGGAATGCAACTCAACATGCCTGTCTGTGGTTTGTTCATTTGTCTGCCGGTGCAATTGTGCAATATTTGTGGTAAATTCGCAAAAGAGTTTCGAAGTGATCAAAACTTTTCAAAGGGCACGCCTACAACGCCCACATGCCAATGCGACAAAAACTTGTATTTTCAAAATGGAAAAAATCAGCGGCGTACACTCCACGTTATACAATATCAAAATGTAGTCTTCTGCTTTTAGGATGGGTTCAGGGGAGTAAGATGAAGAAAAGAGATCAAATGAGAGGTGGCATGAAATTTATGTTGGGTTTTGTTAAAAAATTGGCCAACAGTGATGACAGTTGCTGAAGGATCGACATCTTGACGTAAAAATCAAAAATTGCTTTACGATAAAAGTGGACGGCTTTTGCGAATGCACTCACGAAAACTACGCTGAGGATCTAAACGATATTTCTTATTAACTATACAATATATGAATTTGAGTGTTGATCTACGCTGACATGACTTCTCCGGTTTTCAAAATTATCGTTAGTCTCTCGGATGAGGCACTGTACATCAAAGTTTCGATAAGTGAACGCCAGGTGACCAAGCCAATAAGCTTTAATGTTTTGCCATGCGGTTGATACACTTAAACAACTAGTTTGCATTGTAGCCTCAGTTTCGATCACAGCTGTTGACGGCCTTACCGATGGTATTTGCAAAAGCTTTGTGGTAGAACTCCCTCACTCTATCGCATATTTCTTCCACAACATTTCGTCTAAGCCGTGGCACATACAAGGTAGAAAATTACGAAGACATATAGGGTAGAAAATTACGAAGTGTACCTTTCAAATTGTTTGCGAGCATTTCAGCTTGCCAAATTAACGACGCTATCGAATGAGCAGTTTCTTCTCGTCAGAAAGCATTTTTACTCGACTAGCACGGGATTCGTTAAATTACCATGCCAAACGTTTGAGACCACTTTTTAGGGGCTCATACTTGCCCCGATTTTAGTAAACATTAGTAAATCTAATGTTATTGTTACAAGAATTAAATCTATAACATCGTAACAAGTTAACGGTTCACAATTCCCCTCCTACCACAATATAAGGATATTCTTTATATGAAGATCTTCGCTTTGAGCCTATTTTATTTGTCCTAAACATTAACGATCCCTCATCCGATATCATATGAACTCACACCGTAATGTGTGCTGGTGGCTACTCTGCTTTAACTTGATCATGTGATAGAAGATAAAGAGGGAATAGGTTTGCAAACAAGAGTTATGGTTCCACAAAAATAAAGTTATATCAATTGTAGGCTCTATGGACCACTGTAGAATATTCGACAATAAGTTCCAAAAAGACTTTTCTAGTTAGATCGCAACAAAAAATATGTTATGTCCCCGCTGAACGTTCTTTCTTCTTTGCCAGTTTTTGAACTAACTGAACCCTATGAAGAACAATAATTACTTATAGCATTACCGTCTATAAGCGAACGTAGATCGCTTAGAACCAGATAAACATTCTGGTTCACATCCGCCCGAAGTGACGGAGCATACTCAAGTCAGTTAAAAGATAAGGACCATTGAATGTTACCTTTAAACTACATATATTAGAATATTGCAGAACAAGGCGTAATTGGTTTCTCTAAGGTATAAGTCAAAGAGAGGATACAACTAAGATTTTGCTTCTCGATTTGCTTCAGATGTACAATATTCAAGGGGAACTTTAAATAGGATTTGTATTCTACTAGGTAAAGCTCTATTTGCCAGATAAAGCCGATCAGATTTAATCTAAAAATTAGTAACTTTTGATAGATTCCTTCAGAAGTGGGTGCATTGCTGTTATAAATAGAACTCTCATTAAGAAGTGATTCAGTAATTTAATAGTCCACCTTCTTCGTCTGTAATGTTGTAACCTATTTTTTTTTTTTATAATTTCGAATCAGCTCTTGAACTTATTAAGCTTATTTTTCACTTTGGCATCAGAATTATAGAAAGGAAAGATCTCCGATCAAGATTAATGCTCTAAAGAAAACTTCGAAAAGGGTAAAGCAAAACGCCTTATATACCCTTGTGCTGCAAAGCCGATTATAATAAGTGTGATACCACCAGCCTGAAAATTCATCACTGTATGTCAAAAGTCAAATTTTTATTTTTTTCAAGTTAACGAGAAAATGTTTGTCTCCCGTATCATATTCTTGTCTGTAACTCTTATCCTAAAACATGAAGATTATTATTCTCTACAACCTCATGCGTCCTACGGAGGCAATAATTGGACAACGCTGACTAATAAACAGCCTACACAAGTTCTTTAAACCATACTGCCTAAGAATCTATTATTCTTTGCCTATTTTACTTTTAAAATATGACCCAAATAAAAATATTAACCTCGTTAGCATGCAAAATCTAATTTTTTGTGAGCACTTCTCAAGCAAATTTTTCAGCACTCTTCACCGATTTTTATATAGAGAACCCTTGAAACTTGAAAATTCTTTTCGTGAAACGCATTTTTCAAACTAGTCATTATATGAAAAATTGTCAAAAAATGCTTCAATACAATTCATTTTCAAGAGGGCCGCCCCTTGAGGCAAACAATGCGGGTACGCTAAATTTCATCCGAATATTTCAAAAATTGCAACCAGTAAGTCGAATATATGATTATATTCACAGCCATCGCACGTAGTGAAAGTGAATATATTCAGCCTGATGAGTGCAAAACCGGCCCGATAGAAAACAACTTGTTGTAATGAACGTCTATCTGGTAGGTCTTTTAAATAAAATTGGCTTAATCTTAAGTGACTAAGGCTGATTAATTATACCCATCGTCTAAAAATTGGGCGTATGTTAATTTTGTCAAATCTGTGAAGTATATATTTTCTTGACCAACTCAAATCAAATCAAGTTACAAATCGATGTAAGTACGTCTGTTCATCGATGTACCTGTCTGGAATGAACGTACCGCCGAGCAAAATTTAAAATATCTGCTCAAAGTCAGCAAAACGTTGGAAATTCCTGCACACGGCTTTGTACTCAATACGGGCCCAATCAGTTAAGAGATGCGCCGAAACTGCAGGATAAACTGAATAATCTTCTCTTTTCCCACGTTACTGACAAACTAGTGATAATTATTTTCCCGGAAAATGGGTGATCGTACAGCATCTGTAAAAAAGTAAAAAAAACACGACCACGTCCATTTCAAACTATAGTTTTGAGAATCGATATTCCTTTTTTCATTCTTTCCTACAAAAAAGATAATGGGCATAACAAATTCGTCACAGCCGAACTTCCCACTTTTCTTACTTGTTTTCCAATTCTAAGCATTAAATATGCGAAATTATACTGGATTAAGTAGAATGTGAGTTCTTGTAATAGAGTGCACAAATAAACAAATTCAAATTTAGTTACAAATCTTTAAGAATGCAGCCTGAAGTGAGAACGTTGACGGAACGGCAGTTCATGTTGAAAACGTATTGAAATGGTAGCGTATATTTTGTTTTCTTTTTTTTTTTTGCTATGAATACGAATCGAAACTTTTCGATCTACACAACTGTACGACAAAGTGGACGAAGCAAAACAGAGGCGGGGAACAGAAAGAAAAAAGCCTAAAACGAGAATAAAACAAAGTTAATAATCACATTGAAAATCGAAGACAGACATGCGCATAAAGACGGAAAGACGGACAGTCGCAATTGGCATCGCGTGAATGATTTCGTTAATTTTATGTATCTCTGCAAGGAAATCTTTGAAGGCCTTTAGGCGCTTTTTAGTGCTGTTACTTTTTTCTGCTGTAGACAGCAAATGGTGAAACTCATAAAGTGATTCCTGTGGTTGTCGCTCCGATACTTTACCTACAACATAAGTGATAACTTTTATCCGGCTCGCTGTTGTTCTCTTTCTGCTGTGAATTACAATTGCCATTTGTATTTATGGTTTGTTGTTGATTTAATAACAGGTCAGATATACTATTTATATACAACAACGGCATCGTAATGCCATAGTAGTAAGTAAGCAGTATAACTTTGCGCTCTTCTACAACCTCTTGTCATATCGTATCGATAAAATAAAATAGATGTGAAGTAATTGAAGGCAAAAAATAACATTCCATTTCTTATTCCAATATTGCAACAATAAGCATAAGAAGAGTTCAGTTAAGAATATTAGATGTTTTAACGTTGATAAGTGTATCAAGCAGACGAGAGGGTTGTACGTCGACCATAGCTATGTGATTTATAACCGCCGATCATTGACATGACACAAAATATCGTTTTATTGCTTATTGCTTGATAGCAAACAACTGGTTTGTTGTTGAGAGAGAGCTAAGCTCTCTCACAATACGCAGATGATTATCCTCTAACCAACAATTAAATCAAAAAATTATCATTTTTTTTTTTTTTAATTTCACATGAAAGAAGGCGTATTTGGCTTATCGCATATGATATGTGCAAATATGTCTTCACGACAATAGAAGATCGGAGCGCTAAAAGCATTTATTTCGTTTGTCATAGACTAATGGTTGCACATAAACTTTGACAGCTTTATCGGTAAGTTTGGCTTGCCTCTGTTCTTGGTCAAACAATAATTCCAGCTCAAAAATACATACTTTACCATCAAGAATCTGTAAAAAAATAGCGAAGGAATCTGTGAATTAGACTACCGTTAGTTTCATCTAAAGCTGCGATAAGGCAAAAAGCTAAATAAACTAAACAGAAAATTCTGAGCCTTAGTTTGAATGCTGTCGTTGTTAAAGTGGTTGATCCAAACTCTTTTCAGAGTAATTAGTAAGATTTACAAAACAAAGCAAATTTCTTGGATAAACAAATGCGGGCAGCCGAGTAGAAATCAGCCTTCTTCTTGATACAGCAATAAAGGGGTATTACCAACAGCAAGTAGAAGCTAATTATTCCAGTAAAACGGACATCTCGTAAGAAAAATATACTCTCAACTTATATCACTAATTTCAAAGTATTTCTGTCGCCTATTCGCTATTGAAATCCAGCAAAAGAGCGCTTTGATCAAGCTTACTTCCTCTCCCTCTCTATCTCTCTTTCTCTCTATGTGTATGTTCGATAGGAAATTGTGCAACGTTCTTATGCTCTTTTATATGATTTGAATTTTTTTGATGAGAATTTCGTCAAGCTTGATTACAATAAATTGTATTTAAAATGTTCGCCTATATTCCAAGTTTTTCTTACACTTAACTGAGTTGCAGCAGATTTTATAAATAACGAATATTTTTATTAATTTCCTCGTTACAGAACAAAAGAAACAAATTTTGAATTCCCTTTTAGAGAGAAACTCTTATGCTCTCTCATTATTTGACGAGAAAATTTCTTCGCAGTTTATTGATTGATTTGTGCTAATACGGTTGCTTAGAAAAAGTGCGCTCTCAAAAACTACAAAAAAATATCGTGTAAAATAATAAATTTAAAAAACTTAGTGTGAAATGGGTGAAGTGAGTATTTATTATTCACAGTTTGAACTTTTCAACCACAAGTTCATCAATTCGCGCAAAACGGATTTTAAAAGCGAAGCCCTGCATGTGCTCCAGCAGTGGTCCATATACAAAATATTACTGCTACTATGTACATGTTTACAAATGTACAAAGTGTGTAATCTGCATATTAAGATTTGTAAAGACTAAGCTTCTTTTTTATTCGGTAGCATTTAAACGATTTTCTTTAAACATATTTTAATATATCAAATATTGATAGTTTTTACGTTCATCTGCCCAAGCAGCTGTTTATTGAACAGCTGTTCTTTGCGGAGAAAATTGATGCAAATATGCTGAAGAGAAAATACAAAAATCGCTCTCTCTCAGTGCATGAGTAACTTATGGCATTGCCATATTTAAATTTTATTAATTGAGAAGAGAAGAACTCTGAAATTTGTATGTATAGTGAAACTGGGTTAATAATATAAGAGAAAAAAATTTCAAAATAAAGCTGAAAGGTAAGAAGAACTTCTATAGTTTTTTTTCAATGATATATATTTGAAAATGAACAAAATATGACGAATACTAATTTGCAAACGTTTCGGATTTAATAGCACAGTTACTGGAAAACAGTTGAAAATATCATCACATTTGTGATTGTGATAAATACTTAAATGAAATTGCATTCAAATATAATTTTTTTTCGAATTAATAACTGAAAAGAAAAACAAAAAAATGTATTTTTTTTATCTGTTCCCCTCATCTATATATTCTTATTGTACGACCAGAAAAGTATATTGTACGACCGGAAAGTATATTGTACGACCAGAAAAGTATATTGTACGACCAGAAAGTATATTCTATATGGCAGGTCTGCAGTTGTGCTCTTCAATCTCGACAAATTCGCTTTATTACTATCGCTTGTATTGCTTTCTTTATAATATTCTATAGCTATCTCATTTCATCCTGTATTGCATTTGACGTTGCATCATGGAAACCTCCTTCAACAAAATTTTAGTTTCTCTGCATATGAATAAAGCAAACACATAAACATTTGCCAATCAATCATCTGTCAAATAAGCCATGCTATAACATATATAATGGGTGCCTCTGCGCGCGATGGTGGTGCGTTTAATCGAAGAGAGCAATAATGCGTACAGTGGAGCCTCGTTTGTAGTATTTGAGTTGTTCTTGTTTGTAACGAATTTCTGCATTTCTCATCTTTGCTCTTATAAACAGAGTGGCCGGGTAAGCAAAGGATATCGACTAACAACTCAATGGTCGTGGGCTCAAATCTCAACTACTCTCTCTAAGACTTAAGCTATAAAATTTATTTTTGTGGCTACAAAATTATTAATAATCATAATAAAAAAATTTATTACTGAAGGAAACTTCTAATAGACATGCTTACATATGTTTTTGTTAAGCAGTTTCTTTTTTCATTTAGTGTTCTGTACTGGAAAAAGCATAGTGCATCAATATTTCATAAAAGCCACTCTGCATTGACAAGCGGGCATGGTGAGCAAATTCATATGAAAAGAACAGATAAATGTATTGTATGCGAAAAAGACTGATTATTAAATGCTCTGCATTACTTCGTTTAGGAAAATTCGTAATTTTTTAGTCGTGGTAAAATACCAAACTAATACATAGTTTCCGTGGCATTTCTTACATGAGTCGCACGAAATCAACTTATCTTGTTCACGTTTACGCAAATGAGTTTCTTGTCAAAGATCCTATTATCTTTCGCCTATTTTCTGCTGTACAGTAGGTTCCTTATTTTCGCGGAATAGTCATATGAGAATGGAATCAAAGATTGCACCCATCCGGCAAAAAGCTGTCACATCGATTTAGTGTAACTAAATATTGTTACATAGTTACTTTTTTTGGAGAAATTTTGAAAATTACAATTTTTCTCATATAAGCAGCTTTTCAAAGTGTTCTGACCCAATCTAGCAGATAGTGTAGCAAATTTTTCCAAAAATTTCTCTAAATTTCCGACGTTTAGTTTGGACACAAAATTATACGAGCAGATAGACAGACGGAAGGACAAGCTTAAGTCGGTTCCGAAAATGATCAATGTTACTTGAGAAAATATATTTTACAAAAAGTAAGTGAATATGATCGTCTTAACTAAATGAAAACGGAAAAAAGCGAGAAATCAAGCCAATTAATAATTACAAACACTTAAATATACACAGTACCAGTAAAAAAGTATTTATTAGTAAATATTTTATATACATTGCGATGAATATAAATGATACTTTAATATCAATATATACATAAAGTTTCCATGACGATCGATAGACGTACTTTTAGAAAGGGTGAAATTAATTTTCATAGCATGTTCTATACATTGAAGCAATCACCACGTTTATACTTGGAATGCGCCAGTAATACTTTGCGACGTCAAAACCCGTTCACACTGTCCATGATGTTTATTTTCGCGCATTGTTTGGTTTGCAAAACTGCAAAACTAAGTGCTTTTGCCAATAAGTGCGAGTATCGTTAGAAATTAATAATAACCAGTTCCACCATTTTTTTTTTCCTTCTAAACTAATTCGAAGAAAATACTTCCACATCCGTCAGCATTCATGCCTCCCAAGTCAATTGTACGAAGCATTCATTATTTCCATAGAAAGGAACAATGGTGAAGGGTTTCGAGTGCGCATCACTTAGGTATTGTGACTCATTTCTGAAGTCTCTTAAAGGTCAACTGCTGTTTATTTTCAGGATTATATATTTTAATTAAGCGCTGTAAAGGTTGTCGAAACAACACAAATGAACTTCGGTGTTGTGTGTGTGCGTGCTTTTGTTTTGAACCATAGTTAAGTGATACGCACTCATTGTTGAACGTCTGTCCACTGCTAAAAACCAAGCAAGCAGACGCGAAATTATGGTCAAATCTCATCCCAAATTAGTTGAACTCCTTGCGTTATCACTTAATGCGTTACATAGGTGTGTCTTATGTCGCCAAAATAACTAATAGATCAATGAAAGTTCTTTGCGCGTAAGTTACTTGATCCCCTATCTGTTGTTGGATTGGTCCTTGTCGAAAAATGTCATGCTGCAGTGTGTTTACGGATGTATGTTTTGACAGAGACGAAATTTGCTCAGAAATTAAAGTAAAAGTATGAGTTAATCATGGTTTCAATTCATTTAAGTTCATTAAAATGAAGGAAATATTTGAGTTCAAAAAAGCCTATTTAAAAAAATTTTGTCAATTCTTATAGTCTGAAAGCGATGGAAAAGATTTAGATGACATGACAGAACGAATAGTGGATATCTACGATGTTAAAGGACTGTAGCCTATATAGCTCAGAAGGGATCAGAAGGCTTGGCGTAATTATGGTTGAGATCAGTTTTATTCAACTACCTCGCTGAGGGTGAATACAAATCTGGATAACGCAAAAACCAAATAATTTTATACACAACTATTTTTAATGAAAGTTTTCTCATCCTCCGATAATTGAGTACAAACCGCAAATAAGAAAAAAAAGTCTGATTTTAATAAAGATTTTTATGTCCTCGGACTCTAAGCAGATGTAGATGATCTGTAGGAGATTGAAAGCCTGAACAATCAACTTAGAAATTGTTTGTACAGAAATGAACCCTGCCTGCTGGTTCGTCTGGATCCAGAGAAATTTTGTTGTAAGGCTTAGCGTACGTCGACATGATTTACATGGGAGGATAAGTTTACCAGCAAGTTAGTTATGTTAATGTTGGTGTGGGTTTATAAAGCACATACACAATAATATATTAAAATTTCGTTTCATATCAAAAGTTGAGATGTAAGGCAACGAACGTGATTTCGTACCATATTTTTAATCGAATTCCGCTCTTCTTTTGTTTCGTTTCTATACACTTTAGTATATATACCTATGTATCTATATATATTTCTTCTAAATGGTATCATTGTCGTTGCTGTTTGTTTAATGCCGTTTGCAAATAATTTTACAAAGTTTTTCAAATAATTTTTACTTAACATTTAATTTTACAAAACACATTTCATTTGGTTATATCCTATTTCTGCTCTCTTCTGTATGCCGAAAATTAGAAATTACGCACACATAAGAAATGTATACACTCGATGTATTTGTTGTGTTTATACTAGACTGACTATTCACATACATATATAAATATATATAATCCGAATTGTTCAGACACCTATACCACGGTTGTAGTGTGGGTGATTCTCTGTTTAATGTTATCATTTGAGCTTATTTTTCCTCTTCTTCTTGTTCTTTTTCTTTTCATAAATTCCGGCATTTAATTGTGAGTTTCAGTTGTTTGGGGAGTAGTTAAAATGAAGTATGACCAAAATTTTGACATTTATTTCCAAACAGAAAGATTTTGTATAAAATTGTAAACTTTCTAAATTTGTTATTTTACTCTGTGTGTCTTTTCATGTACTTGCAAATGCATATACATATATAAGCGGGTGTAATTGTGTTCGGTTCGGTTACGTGTTAAATTGGCTACAGTAGGGTATTAGCGAGAATCGTAAAGCAATGACTTTGATTGTAATTAATGATATCAACTAATTTGTATGCAACAACGCAAGTATTTATATACAAGTTTACTAACTAAATACTTATAGTCTAAGGCGTTGTAATAGTAAAAAAATAGATGTCCGTAAACTATTTTTTCGTTTTAAATCGAAAATGCAAAATTCTCCATTTATAAACAAGGAGTTGATTATTGTACATATATAGTGGACAACATTTTTTTGTATTCCACAATAATTGTTATCAACGAAACTTCCTTTCGAACACCAAAGAGATTTCACTCCCTTACGCTGAATATTTTAATATCCGCGATACATTTTTGGTTGTCCCTCAACAAAACATGAAAATTTTGATGTCAATCAAAATTCATGCTGCGTTGGAACTCTCCTTCGATAGTGCCAACGTAGAAGAGTCGGCAACTCTCGATATTCTGAGCAATAGACTACGAAATTCATTGTTCATTGGACAAAACGAATATTCGAAGTGTCAAAAGACGCAGTCAAAAGCCCAGGATTTTAAAGCGTTGCAAAAAATACTTTACAGCAGCCGCTATTTGTATATGTATATATACAACTCGCATGTGTGATGCGAACCTGCAAACATTGTTTGGAGGCCTTCGTCCACATACAGCGATCAGATGCGATTGGGCGATCAGATTGTGTTCAAAACTCTCGACACCCTTAAACATCGGCGTAATGTTGGATGTGCTCTTCCTATGTGTATATATATATATCCAGTATTATATAGACATAAAAGAAGTTTGTTCATCAATGAAGCCCTTTAACAGGATTACACGGCATTCTTAGCGTTCCCAACGTTTTGTAATCGTCGATCTACCGTGCGACACAATATCGCGTTTTGGCAACCTCCACCAGTATTACCGAGCTTTGGAAAAAGTTATCAGCGGTGCTCTTCAAATATGTATTATCCCTTTCTTCCATTTCTACTTAGCTAGAACTGCTTCTGATCACCATCTTATCTGCAAATAAAGGGAAAATCTCCAGAGTGACTGGCCGTAAAAAGATTTTTATATATTATTTGACCATCAACTCGGATTATTCCTATGAACGTTAACATCAAATAGAGGAACTTGCGCTGTATATGGAACTAATGCTGTAACTGGATGCACTTGCCAAAATTAGCTCACGAAATTTCGTTCTGGAAATTTCCAGTGGAAGCTTCACGGTATTTTGGTGTACCATTGGTAAGTATCATTGAGGGCCACCAATTAAAGGAGAAAATGAATGTCCACCTCCTTTCCATGTTGGATATAAAATATAAATAAATAAATATTTCATAAAAAAAAACAACGCTATCCACTGCATAAATTACAAATGCAAATACTTATCGTTTTTTAAAAGGATTGTTAAGTACTTTTTGAAAAGTACTAATTTTTGTTTGTCTTGGCATTAACTTGTGGATAAGTTTTACACAATTGCTCCAGTTCTACGTAGAATTGAATTTGCACAGCATAGAGCACATAAGCACTATTAATATTCTGACAGGTTAAGCAACAGTGCATCCATTGGAAACGTTCTTTCCACATTGAACAATTTTACTTCAGTCAAGGCTTACGATACAATATTCACCTCTACTTTTTGTGCTAGTAAGCTTTTTAACAAACTTAGTTTTTGTTCCAAGCTGGAACTTTGAAAGCATTCCGCCACATTTATTCAGACATCCAGGGCAGTAATAGTTGAGATGTGAACTTATGAGCCAAATAAGTCTTAAATGTGCAATAGCGTTCTTGAAGGAACTCTTTCGTCCTTATTCCTCTCAGTATCCTCCAGAGTCTTAATGTGCAATAGCGTTCTTGAAGGAACTCTTTCGTCCTTATTCCTCTCAGTATCCTCCAGATCATTTTGCATTTTGTAAATAGACCTGCTCAGTAAAGTTCCACCGCTCTCAATTATCTCAACCATTAAGATTTGGAATATGCATCAAACTGTATTTAAGGATATTTTTATTAAATCAATTCGAAACACATCTTGCTTTCTTTTATTACGCAAGCGCGGAGTCTCTTAACCTAATACAATAAACATATTTATTGTTGAAAAATAGTTAACCAATAAAAGGAAAAATCTTAGTACGATAGTAATTCAATATATAAATTCAGAACAGAGAAAAGTTCAAAAGTATACAGGTGTATAGAACATCAAGTCTTCTTCTTCTAAAACACGATGATTCACTATGCTGACTAGAAAAGGTTGAAAATAAACCTCAAGAATATATACAAAAAGTGTTAGTTGGCGTCATAAGCGGTATTCAGTAGATCTACTTGTCTATCTGTTAATTATACCATGCACCACTTGTGATATAAGCGTGATTAAGCTTGTGCGGATGTGCAACCCCCAGCTAGAGTTAAGATCGACCCGCTTTTTATTATGCCGATGAATTCGGAATCACTTTCTGAATCGATCTAAGCTTGCCTGTCCTCCTCCTCGTCTTTTTTTTTTTGTGTTCAACATACAGGCCGCAATTTTTAGTATTAGACGCTATATTTTGAAAAGACGTTACAAATAAGCGTGGAGTGGGTCCTGGTGCACTATTCTGCTTTTCTTCTTTTAATACGTAGCTTGCAATTTCAAAATGTAAGCTAAAAAAAAAAAAAACAGCAAATTAGGTAGGCTGTAGCTAGCTACAAGACCTTTGACCCTCAACGTAATTTTTGTCAAAAACGTCAGAAATTTTTTCAAAGATTTCTCTGTTCTGTTTTCATGTAAGCAATTTCGAAAAGTAAATAACCGCTTGCTCTAAAAGTAATGCATACTATTTATGAGAAACGACTGTTTATGGTATGTCATTCATATCTTGCAATATAGGTATAGGAATATAGGTATGTTCCCATACTTGACATCACACTAAAAAGGAATAAAAGATTGTAGATAGCGACACGGGAAGCAATGCAATAAACATCGAAGGAATGCAACTAAAGTTGATCTTTTCATTCTCTGCGGCTTTTGATCCTTCAGCAACAATTAATTGTTAACTTAATAGAAAAACAACGAAGAACGACAAACTTAAAAATTGTAGAATAATACCAATAAATAATCTGATGAAGTGAATGATGTTCATTTATTTATTGCCAGCTAAATGGCAAATTAAACTATTTGTGTGTTGGTAAAATGCAAAAAGTCGTCCTGCAAAAATCTTCCATCTGTATTCGGAGCAACTTATTAATTTAAGTCTCTTTAGTTTACGATGTTTCTAAAAGTCTTTTTTAATAGTCTTTAAGTAGAAAACAAGTAAAAGCGCTATAATTGAACGCAGCCCACCATTAAACATCATAGAGCATTTCGCTTAATACAGTTATTCATATAATGAACTTTCAAAGTGCAGCCCTGTGTGGTAAGTGGTCGAAAAAGTGGTGTAGTCCGAATCATATTCAATGGCGTTGGTCCTTGGGCCAAACCAAACCGAGTCGGGGTACGAAACTTTCAACCTGTACCTTGAACACAAGAAAACAAATCACACAGACGTACGTATAAACTCAGATCGATTCGGAAAGTGATCCTTATTCAGAAAGTGACTCTTATTGGATCAGTATAATAAAAAGTTCGTCTATTCGAAGTCCCTCTGGGACTGCATACGTACGCACAAACTCTATGCACTAACTCGATACGCCAGGTATCTTTAACACTAGAACTAAATTTGAAGGACAGCATTCCAAGCTTTTTCAGGAACTTTTATTTATAGGAAAAGACCTTTAAAGAGCTTTTTTCCTAGCTGGTCTAGTTTCCAGATGCTGATGACACACACCTATTTCTATGAAATGAAGATAGCAACCTGAAGTTTGGCATAGGTATTTTTATACCTAGGTTTAAAAACTTGATGTACGCCGTTTTTGTGATCGTCTGCAATATGGTAAAAACTGGAACAATCACGGAAAAACGTCGACCACTTTTTCATATTCATGTCTGTAAATCGATTCCGTGAAGATATTTCTTGAAACCTATGATCCAAACATTCTTCAGGCTGACCTTTTTTAACAGGAAGCAATTTGCAATTAAAATTTCATCGAGGATTATGACCGTATTAAGAGACCGATCGACCAGACGAATTTGACGAACATCTAGGCAGCAGTTTTTCTAAAATATGTTTAAAGGATCGAAAATTATAAACGAATACATGGAAAAATTATCCGTTGTTTCGAGATTGTTTTAGTTTCTCATTTACAGTGGGCGTGTATGTAGACAGATTGCAACCATTTTTTTAATATTGGATCAAGGAACGTTCCAAATTTCGCCCCCCGACCTTCATCTTCAAAGAGGGGTAAAAATAGATTTGTGCAAAATGTGTAGTGTTCTAGTGTTAAAGTTGTTTTCAAATTATTGGATATATTTCCATAAAAGTCTCACTTGGTTACTCATTTAGTTATCTATATACTGCTGCATGATTTTACAGATCGATTATTAAAAATTTCAAAGATTTCGGCTTGTGCGGCATCGATTTTCATCGCTCTTATGGCGATAATTGAAGGACTTGTTTTCAATTAAGTTACAAAAATAAATTAATAGACAAACTTTTTGAATAGGCAACAAAACAAAAGCAGAAACCTTTTACTTCTAACATTCTGCACAAAACACAAAACTCTCAGTTATTTCATGTTATTTATATGACCTTATTCTTTTGGGATGAAAATCAAAAAGCCAGTAATTTTATCTATTTTTTACTCTACTCTCTTCCTATCTCTTAAGCATTTGGCCGCAGAACAAAGGCCAAGAGAAAAAAAAGGCCAACGGTTGCAATCTCGTTGTTGTGTTTGCATTCTGCTGTGAAGAATTCTGGTTTGTACTCGTCACTGGTTAAGCCATAAATCACTCAAGTTCTTGGCATTTCCACTTCCTTCGCGCAGCCAAGCCTGCTTTTCTTTTTTTTTTTTTTTGCTTTATTTTATTTATCTTTTCTTTCTATTTCACTAAAATAAACACAACACATTACGTGTCTATGAAACTGCTATGGTAGTATTGTTGCGCTATGTTGCGTATCAGTGTCATTCAGCTGTTTCAGTTTCAAGTTGTCTTGTGTTTTAGGGATTTTGTTTCGCTTTATTTTTTATTATTTCTTTTTTTTTGGTTCTTCTATTCTGCACGTTTTTCTCTTTAGTTTCAAGCACAAAAATGTCATTCAACCCTATACAGAAAGTTCTCTGTCCGTCTATTCGGAGGTCTGTCCGTTTTTCTTGTCACTAAAGACCAATGTGTCCTGCGTTGTTGTTTTTAAACACCCTTGGCTATTCGTCCTGTCTGCTTGTGTTTGCTGTCCTTTTTTTTTTCTTTTTTTTTATTATTTCTTTGTTTAGTTTATTTATCTTCTCATTTAGTTAATAGGGGTGACACTCTAAGGTGACATATTGAAATTAGTTGTATTAAATATATCATGTATTCTCTTGTCTTTTGTCTACTCTTTCATATACTAAGTGACGAAGATAATTAGATAAAAGCACATAGGAAGGCAGAAATGGAATAACTTGGGGAAAGAATGTCAGTTTTGTGTAAATTGTTATGCGATAAATTCCTTTATGGAAAAGTAATTAGTAAATGAATGCGATTTTCGTTTTTTTTTTTTTTTTGAATGAAATTCATTGAGACAATTGCAGCACAGCACCTTGGACTTATAACGCAATCACTTAGTAAACAGGTCGCGGTAAGTATGACCGAATAAAGATCAAAATCTGTTAGTAAATTTAAAAGACAAAATTTGGAAAGCGACATCTTCAAACGACGGTTGATAATCCTAACAGCTTCTTTGACATGATTATCACCATCATCAGAATCATTTATTCATCGACAATTTCAAGACGAGATAGACGGCATAAATGGATGCTATGCTATTTAGTGAAAAATCTTATATATACTGTACATGCACACTGCATACATAAATGTATATTCTCAGATGTATATTTCCGGAAGTTGCGAAACATGTAGCTCACCCGACTCTAAATTTATAGTGTTCAATTCGCTCAAAGCAGTGTTGCTTAAGCGATGATCTGCATACAGGCGTTCCCGGCTTAGCGCGGTGCTTGCAAAAGACTGCTCCGATGCAGCATGATGCAAAATTTGGGAATATTATAACACGGGCTCGATACCCCGCCACTTCAAAAAATAGAGTATGTGTTTTTGTACCTGGCACTACCTCTGGTAAAGAGTATGTCAAGTTTGTGCGGACGTATGTAACACGCAGTAGGGCTGAAGAAAGACCCAGCTCTTATTATTCCGATCGATGCAGAATCATTTTCAAGGCCTGTCTGTCCGTCTGTCTTTCTGTCCATGTGAGGTCTGCCCATGTAAATTTATGCTGATGTAGTTTATTGTGATGTAGTTTGGTACACTAACGTGCTCTGACCCAAGGATGAATGCTATTGAGAACGGTTTGGATCGGTGCAATCTTTGCTATATGGAACAAATTGCTCGGACGTCACGACGTAGTAAACTAATTTTTTCGTTACAATACCGTTGATATGAGTATCACATAAAAGGACTTGGAGAGTAGAATACCAGAAGCTAAGTGTATAAATGTTTTCTTAAAAATACCTCCGATGCAGATATCAAACGAAAGCACATGGAGAATAGAATGCTGTAAATTGTGTTCAATATACTTCAATCATGCTGGACGTTAAATATATAAATTCTTGGGGCGTTTAGAAAAAACTGTTTTCTCGGACATTAAAATCTTAAGCAGACCAAGCTTTTACGTGGTGGGCGTGCGAGATTCGCGCCCCGCCGAATATAACTTTCTTACTTACTTTTTTTTTTTATAAAAAATTGAAATTAACTAATTTTTTATTTATATCTACATTTGGAAAGAAATGTGTACCGATTTCTAAGCTTCAGTTATGTCTTTTATATGATAGTTTAGTTTAAATAAAAAAATAGAAGACTTTTGTACAAGTTTCGATGCAGCACCGTTCGAATTGATCGCTGGAGTGGGAATTGACCGTGTTGAAGACAATGAGCTGTAAGCTTCGCTTTCAATGCGATGCGAAATGACTTAAATGCTATAGCATTTCAATATTGAAGCCAACTATTTTTATTTAATTTTATATAATTTTAATGCACTAATAATAATTATTTGAAAAATTGAGTCTGTGTCATCCTGGATGTTATGGTATTCATTAATCTCAAAATAAGTTTACTGCCAATTTTTGAGCTAATTGTACGGTCTAATGTTTTACTGAAGATGTCTTTGAAAGGTTTTAATGTTAATTTAAAATACAGCTTTATGGGCGTTTTCTGCGTCCGCTCGCAACGCCTAGAGAATAGAAGGTGGATTCTGTCTTTGACCGATGGAATAGAAGCGACACTTGTAGGAAGATGGGATAGATAGGAAATGGAGAAATATGTGAACATGGAAGGACAGTTCTGTAAGCGTGGAATTGTAGATTGATGGTAAAAATTAACAAAAGGGTTTATTGTAATAAAAAAACACATAACTATAACCTTTCAAAGCTTTAAACACGACTTTTCGAAACGGATTAGAATCTTTTAAGAGTCTCTTTGAAATAACATTCCCTCCCCGTCTGACTGCGACTCTCTGAAGAACCCACTCTTAATGGCCGATGAATATTGTTCAGAAATCCAAAAGTTTCTAAAAGTTCTTAAATTTCACTAGAAAAGTGACAAAAGATTACTTGCTTTAATAAAATTCATTCAAAATGTAGGCAAATTATATCTAAATTTTGGACAAATATCACAACATTTTTTTGCTTTCTATTATAAAGATCTATTAGCGTGATTACGGTAAAAGTTTTTATTTAAACGACCCTCGATAGGGCAATAATAGGTTTTCTTTCTGCATTAAATACCTGATTTATTTCCCCTTACGTCTTATGATAAAATTAGATAATACCAATTGATTTATGAGCGGAGATCTATGTATATGCCATTTAGCTATGACTAATTTTCAAATTTAAGATATGAAGGAAATAAATATATATATATACATTAGTCAGTCAAGTAAACAGCCAGGCCGTCAGTCAGTCAGTCAGTCAGTCAGTTATCCTACAGCTTAACAGCTTAACTGTACCGCCGACAATCATTACTTTGAAGAAAATAGATGGTTAGTAGAACTATGAATGAGACAGAGAATGATTGGAAGGGGAGATTATAATAATAACATTTTCAACATCATCAGATGTAGATACCACCCTACGAGATGTCATAAATCTATCACTTTTAATGGCTGCTCTGAATATAATTTTATGCGTGCTTTACTCAGAAAATGTTATAATAACTTTTGTACAAACAGATAGACACATTTATACAAACATAATTTATATAGACAGAGATATACATAGTCGTAAGTTTAAAGAGAGTATAAAAAAATATAATAATAACAATAAATTCCGACTCAAACCATTGCAGACCACGAATGATAGCATGAAGACAACCAACGAAGCCAACCAACCAACCAAGCAACCATCTAACAAACACCACCATTTTGGCCAGATAATGCGTTGTCTCTCGTAAGACTCGCAAATTTCACAAAGTACTAATTCAATCAATCAATTTTGACATATTTAGTTTTTTTTTCTTCGTTTCAACCCCTAAAATTCTGCTGCTACACTGCGAGTCAAGACAGAATACTTAAAAGAGGATGATGACGATGGATGGTGGATATTATATGGACTATGAAGAAACATTTAATGACAATAATACTAACTGATAGAGAGAGAGTAAACAGATTCATAGAGAGAAGCAAAAAAAAGGTGAGAAAGAGAGTGAGAGAGCAAGAAGCCACTTCATACTGGATTTGATGACACCCCCTCTATCACCGCACCTTTCCAAAGGACAAAAGAAAAAAAGAAAAAAGCAAATGAATTATGATTATTATTGTTTCTCCAGTCTTCGCTGTTCCAGGAATCTTTGTGTTTTTGCAAACATTGTCACCGACTGTTTTAGGTGTTTAGTTGTTGACAATAACGCATTGATATCGCTCAATAATGGCCTCAGCTTCTTAGAAATAATACAACTAGTCCAACGTTTCTCGAGGACGTCAATGTGCTTCGTAAGAACAACCTCCTTAATACGCTTCAGTTTCCACAATGACCTCAGCATCTGACTCAACTTTTTGACTTTTTCTTTTTTTTCTTTTGGCTGGGGGACATTAGTATGTTCTGCTTAACAATTAATGCTACGTTCGAATTCAAAAGAACAAATTCCAAGGATGGGGGTGCATTCATTTTGTCAGAACGTTTGCAATACCCAAGAGGAAGCTTGCGGAGCCCTATAATATATTTATTCTTGGCCTGCATCGAATTCTTAATTAATTTGCAAATGCGTGTCTGTTCGTCCACATAATGTCCCTGGTAAACACTCACCTTACCGCGAGGTGAAATGGCATTGGAAGAGGATTCCAATCAGTCAAAAGAGAGTGCAACATGATGCTATATATATACGATCATAATTTCCACATTGTATTCCGCAAAAATGGAAAAAATCGGCCGCACCCACTCAACGTTATTGAGTATGCAAAGTCCTTCCTTTTTTTTCGAGTCTTTCTTTAGATAAAAATGATGGATATTAAAGGGATTGGTCATAGCCGAATACTAGTTTTCTTATTTGTTTTCATTGCTTCAGGGCTGCAACAAAGTTAGCCGATAGTTTTTTATCGCTCCTTACAGATCCGCATACCAACTTTCTGCCCTAACACTCAGTGGTTTTGTATATTTGTGTTTTTCCTAATTTGCTTATGTGAATCGACTAATATCAGCTTCCGCGCGTGCATTTCTAGTTACGATGTGCCCTGCAAGACTCGAATTCCTCCTTCTGCTCAAATAGAAAGTTCATTCTTTACGCATTTCTTAAATCGACACTAGAAATATTTTACTAATACCATGTAAAGGTTGGTAAAATTTTTGTCCTTATAATTAGATTTCGTGTGGTTTGGTTATCATATATTTTATAACTTCACCTTATGTTTCAACTGCCATAAATTTCAAGCGATAAATAATATTTTTAACAACACTTTAAGGTTGTACTTTGTTTAAAGCAATAGCTCAATACTTTCAGCCAGGTCAAGGCTCCATATATTAGTTTCCAAATGTGCTCAGCTTATGTCTAACTCAGTCGCATATAAAGGGTCTTTTATTAAGAGTAATATTTTTTCAAATTTGAAAAACAAAGGAAACAACTCAACACGTACACGATGGCTCCAACTGTTAATCACTCTGTCCGATATTAGTTTCATGATGTCTGCGGCAGCCTGACGAATGCTTGCCTTCCAATGTTTTTGGGCTCTAATGTAACCTCAAGGAAAAAATCAATGGGTTTCACACGACCGCGGAGGCCTAAATAGAGAGCCTATGTTGGCGATCCGACTCTCTGGTAAACAAACGATGAGCACTCACCACTGAATAAAATCTTTTAATGATATCTTTTAATGATATCGGAACTGCAAATTATATTGGACATTTTCCTGCCTGGAAACTGGAAATTATGATTTTAAAAGGTATCGTTGTGTAGTATATCGAAATGGATAGACTTATAACTTGTAAAAATTCTTGTCTTTCAAATCAAACATTTCCATTGGAGAAAAGTAGCAAGTATTTCAATACTGAGGTAAGCTTTGAATATAAATAAAAAGTTGAGTTGGTAACTAACTGAATGTCTTTATATTTTTTTGTCATTTTTCTCTAAGATATTACAATTTTGCCAACCATTAAGTGTCGTAGTAACATGTAACATGCAATAGATAATGACAAAAATCAAATTGATAAGAAATTCATATTTCAAAGTTGGAAATTGCAGAAGTGTAAGGAAAGAAATTAAAGACCTGCAAAGAAAATGAACTGAAAGCACACGCTAATAGCGAAAGAAACGCACGAGTAAATAGAATATTTACCTGAAACTACATATATGTATATCCAAAAAAATCGTATAAAATATATTATCTATGCCGTAGATTATATTTAGTTCATTCGTCTGTAGTGGATGTAATGGTAGACTTTGTTGGATGATGACAAAGTGCTTACCGAGCGACAATTTCGAACATTTATTTCACTGTAATGAGTGTTTTATGCGAATGAATCATCGTATGTATGAGTCCGGGAAAGGGATGTGCGTGTGCATTGTGTACGCAAATGAAATGAAGGTATTTTCATGCCGAGTTTGTTACACACGTACCATTAAGACTTTGTACTAGCTAACGCTATAGCGTAGTGTAAGCCAGGATTTCATTCAGCTATTCAGTGTTTGTCTTTATCACATACAAGTTTATTTCAGTAAAATTATGTGCATGTTTAAGTATGAAAGTATGTTCGCATATATGTTTGTTTGTTTGTTTGCTTGTTTGCCTAATCTAATGATTTATATAAAATTTAGGTCGCCATATAGTCGCATTAATTACGCCTCATAATGAGTGATTTATGCGCGCACAGTGCCTCATTTGGAGTACAAAACGTAATTCGGCACATTTAAGGCCTGTGCAGCCTATTGAAGTATGTGTTTAACCCTACATATGTGTTAGCAATCAGGAATGAGCATGCTTTGCTTGTGCGCTCGCTCCATAACAAACTTCATGGATGTAGTTGTATGCCTGCCTCAGGATATGCACATATCGGAGACACCGAAATGCCATAATTATACACTTTTTATGACTTGATACCCATATCACACAGAACTGAAAACATTGCCTTTCTTTCTTTTGTTTCGTCCCATCGTCATCGTCATTATCTGTACATTGCGATTATCTACATAAACGCCCGTATGCTCGTAATATATTGTAAACTGTCTACACACCCGCATTTAGTCACTGCTTTATGCTTGTTAAAAGCTTTAACACTAAGCAAAAAGGAGTTCGGTTGAGTCGCTCCTTTGGTACTCAGCATCTTGAAACAAGAATTTGAAACATTGGACAAACAATTATATTCTGTACAATAGATATGATTAAAAGTGCGACCTTGGCAAACGTGAAAGCTCGTCTTTACGAGATTTAAGAGAAAGTTGGTTTAACGAAATTTAATCAAACGAATGTGTGTAAAGTTTTCATATACATTCAGCTTGCTTTTTACCGTAATGCGTTTAAACTAACTCGGTTAGTTTCATTTCGAAAAGGTAAAAGGCAAATAAGAATTTGCGTTACCTATGCTCGCCTATAGATTGAGTGAATGCGAAAATTAAACTTGTTTCTTATGTCTGCGCCGATGGAAAACATTTTTACACGAAATGTTCACATGGTGCAGATAAATTTGATTTAAATTAAGAATGAGAACATCTACACGAATTGAATTAGCAAAAGCTTTCATGACGATTGATGCCATATAATTAGTACGAGGTCTATACTGATGGAATAGAGATAATAAAAGTATATATTTTTTTCTTTTTCCTTCCTTTCAATAAGTGGTATCAAATAACTGATGTTCCTATGGACTTGCGCTCAGTTCGGACGCCTTCATTTGTTGTTAGGTATCCCAAATATACAACTTTTGTTTTGAAAAAACGATATTCACTGCCGCTTACTATCCCCTAACTATGCTTTCTTAGCCGAGAAAATATTTGAGATTATCACTGTGAGATTCAGAACTATAATGAGCATTGTCTGGAAACTGTCTGACTTAATCGAAGTGACGGGCTTCTAAAATAATATCGTCCTTTGTTTCTGGAAAATGGTGTTAAAAGTCGCGAGGCTGTATCTTGTTCTATTTCGTGAAAGCAACGCGGAGAAATATTTCCCTTTACCCATTTTACCCCGCACGTTCTCTATTCGGATCGCCTCGCAATATTGTTATATCCCTATGGGTTTATACTCCTCAATGTACCTATTCGCGCTCAACGCTGAAATTAAGGCTTCACGAATCTCGCGACATATTCACATATTCAAAAGTGTTGTATGCAAGGAAAGAACTAAGCTCAAGTATGATCAAAATAATACTTGTTGATGGCTTACATATTAAAAATATTGCATTAGTTCTTACGCTGGGATAATTTATTTAATTTAGATCAATATTGATATTAGTATTAAACGGTACTCCCTAAATAGTTTCTTAAAAGGAAAGTGCGTAGTGTGCATTAATGACACTAAGATTTTGGATTGTTAGGTTGTATGTCAAAATTTGAATACTTCAAAACGTAATGTAAATTTATTTTTTTTTTTTTTTTGTATTTTAACGCCTTTGAGTTGCACAAAAGGTAAACACATACAGCTTACCAAGTATATATAAATATATGCATCTCCTATTTGATAAAATTAACTTAACTTTCGAGATTTTCATACATATATGGCTCTAGATAATATTGTCTGCGCGCACTCTCTGTACATAAAGAATAGAAGTAAACAAAAGTCTTCAAAAAATTTGGTAAATTTTTATAGGTAAAAGAATTATACATCTTAGTGATACATATATCGTATGACGCTGCTTACATTCTAAGTGAATGATTTATGATATTTTCGGAATTTCAATAGTAAATTGAAAATTGACTGCAATCATACGCCAGTTTTATTACATTTACTTATGCCCCTATTGAACAATGGCCATCCTAATAATTTTTAATTGATTGACAACTTGTTTGTGGATATCTTTTGTAAACCGCTAATTTTCTTCCCTCCTTTCTTAAACAAACAGAAAGAAAAGAACATTTAAAAAATTTTTTGATAGATTTACGATTTTGCTTTGTAAATAATAAATGAATAAGACACGTTTTTCTTCGAAAAATTTGTGGTTTCAATGAAATGAACTCCTTCTTGATTTGATAATAATTGGATAGAAATGTACGACGATAGTTGACCTGGCTTATCCTATAGTGAAGAAATTCATGCTCGCATCAAATTTCATTTTATTTAATTACATTCTTAATTTTAGGTCCTTTACAACCGAAACCGCTACTCACCGTTCAACCCTAATACAATTTGTAGCCCGATTACTGGTAATCTTTACAGAATTTTGCAAATTTTAATAGCTTTACAGGGAATTTTAACCATTTTCTAATGTGTAGATGAACAGAGATTTCGGTCCCTAAAGCCCTGAAATTGTTAATAAACAGAGAGTTATCGAAATGTCATATATTTATAGATCAGCAAGGTACAGTCGACATACAATGAACAAAGAGTTCAGCATGAACGTGCTTTACAATGTAGGCAGCAATAGCTCTAATGTTTTCGTTTCTTTACTAGGACTTTTTGATCATCTTTGTCCACTCTCGCCTCTTTGTTCTCTAATTGTGAATCCACAGTGACAGTATTCACTGATTCAGCAACAATGACTTTCATCTGCAGCTTAAACATTGTATGCTGCTTCCAGCGATCCTTTCAATTTCCAGGTGAGGTGACTGGAGTTATTTATTTTATGTTTTTGTTCGAGTCCATCTTTCTTTTCTTGCTCGCTTGTTCTGTGTATGGCGGGACAAAAAATGATAAACACAAATTCCTACATCCCTGAACTTCAATGTTCGAAAACACTACCTTATTTTCTCGTATTTTCCAAGAAGTGATTTCCTTGCCACAGATATTAATAGTCTTCACTTAGTTTCGTCATAAAATATTAAAAATTATTCCGTATTATCCTACTTTCAGATTTCTTGATCAGATTGTATCGGATAACCATTATGCACTAATTTTTATCACAAACAACAAACAAAAAAATGATCTTTTCTACCATCAATGTTTATAGAAACTGTTATATAGGAACGAGGTAAAAAAATTGACTCAACTAATCCAAATTTTTCACATTAGCTACTCGGTGATTTTGATGGAAAAGTTTGAAAATTGTAAGTTTTTTTTCATAATAAGGTCAACCAATTTCTATGGAGTCTAACACAATACGCTAGTGTGCCAAGTGTCATTATAATATCTTAAATATTATGAGTTGTGGGTCGAATATAAAAATAATTGGGCAGACGGACAGACGGACGGATTGTTGTGAATAGAAAATCATGTTTCAGGATCAATTCAATTTTCGGACTTTGTCCTTGATCACAACACGTCAGAGTGTACCAAATTTCGTCGACATGCCTCAAAAATTGCTATCTGTAGGATGAACACAGAAATACAAGGACAGAAAAGAGAACTTAGACCGGCTTAGAAAACGATTTGAACAGATCGGTATGATAAAAGGTTTTGTCTATCTTAAGTTGATTTGCGCATTCGACAAACTTAATGTGTACTGTACCACCAGTCGTGTAGAGTGCAAGTACTGTATAAAAGTGGTTCGATATTCTCCTTTTGATACTTTTGATTTATTGCACTGAATACGTAACAGATTTATTTGCTTATTGAAAATATGTTCGCTTGCCGTCATGTAAGTGGAAAAGCATCTTAAAATATCACGTATATAAGTTATGAGATCAATTTTGGTCTTATATTATACAACACTCACGTCTTTTAATAATTAATCAGTCGCTACAAAAAAATTTAAATAATTTCGAAATGGAAGAAATTCAATTAACCATTAGTTACCAAATGTAAGGAACTAAAAATAATTATTGGAATTTTATTTTTAGTTCGTTTTACTCAACCAGTGCAAGGCAAGTTAAATAAAAATAATATAATAAAGTTGTCGCACAACAACTACAATTTCAATATGGTTCAAGCGAATATAAAATCAAAAATAATGTTAATTGATTTTTATATTGAAACAGTGGGCAGCAAGAGTTTTCTTGAAAAAGTACATAACACATCAATTTATATTGAAATATGAAAGGGCCATTGTAAGTAGGTTAGTTCGTTACTTTGTATCTCCCACCAACAAAGGAAAAATTCTATATAGCATCGCTTGCTCTATCGAAAGCCAAAAACAAATTCTGCTAAATAATCTGTTTTATATAATTTAATTATATTTGTTATTATTTCAAAGAAATAAATTCAAGGAAGACAATTATATTCTGTCGTGACCGCATCTTTTATATCCATCACCGATATCCTAAAAAAGTATGATAACTAAATTTTCATGTTTTATAGTATAAGGTGGACGCGGCTGATTTTTTCTATTTGGAAAACAAGGCTTTGTGTCACATAGGCGTGTGGGTGTTGTAAACGTGTTCTTTGAAAAGTTTTTAGGTCACTTCCACATTCTTTTGCAAATTTGTAGGCGAGATCTTTATCGCTAACGGGAGAATGTTTAGATGCTACAGCATCGACCTTGATTTATCTGCTACAGTTTATGAAATACAGACGTACTCTCAATTTACGGGTTCTATGGGCATTTCCTTCCAGCAAATTGGGGCAATTTTCAATACTGACCTGCTTGCAAGAATTTCCAACGTTGCTGCAAAATTTGAAGTCGATAGTTTCATTTTTACAGACAGGGGAATGTTCACACCGGCGTTACACAGATGGACAGATACACCGATGGACAGGCGGACATACTTAAACCGATTTAGTTTGGTGATTTCTTCTGGGTGTTACAAACGTCTTGACAAAATGAATATACCCTCCATCCATCGATAGTGGATGGATAGGATGAGCACTGGCCACTAAGACTATCGCTGGTTAGTCGAGTCGCCTTAACAAAGTCAAATATTTTATTAATAATAAGTTCCCCAGGTACTTTCAATAAGTCTATAGAGTAATTATATTTAGGAAGTTAATATATATTTGAATCTCAAGAACAATTACCTGAATTAAAGGCTATTTCAGAGAATTTTATATGTAGGAATATACGCACGAATGTTTACAAATCTCTTACTGACAAATATTTTGTATTGTTGCCATTAGAGAATAACTACAAAAGATATATTCTTAGCTTCTTCTTCATTAAAACAGTTAATGCTAGCACCAGGTATGTAAAGATAAAACCGCAATTTGACCATAGAAGATAGAGAACATACACATCTTTTTTAGAGTTTTTCTCTTACAGTTCTTCCTAAAACTTGTACAAGTGATGACAGTAAGCAGTCGTAGTGCCCGCTTATATAGCACCGCAATAATACTTTTTCTAACAACGAATATTTCGAATTGTATGCCAAATAAACAGGATTAGCTGACAGAGTTTTTTCTTTGCTCGAACGATGCGAAAGAAAGTGTTTTTGCTTCGAACGGTAATTGGTATGAAAAGTGGATCTATTTTGAGAATGCCAACCATAAAAAAATTGATGGGTATTTTATGTTTGGTAGGTCTAGTCTGCCCTAGTGTTACTTGTTTAATTCCATGCTCTGGCAATAAGAGCTAATCAATTTGAAGCTTTCGCTGCTCAAAAAATGCAACGCAGAGGAGCCCTGTAGCTTGATCACGAAGCCGAAGTCCTTCTGATTGCCACTTGTTGGTTTCGATGGAACATACGCTTGCTCAGCAACGCTTCAGATGTCACAAAAACGTGTCAAAATGTCTCGATGGCTCGTTTGCCTCAAAAAATAATAGTTTTTCTTGCGTGCCGTCCAGATATTGTCGAGTGGATGCAAAAAACGCATAGATAGCGATAGGCACTACCTCCAATAATATATACATTTATCATTCTCATACAATGAACATGTATTTTAAATGCGGTTTCCTACGTACATACCTGGTAAGGCGATGTTTATATGATTTCCTTTCGATTGCTCGGCTGACTGGTAATTGAATTCAAAGAGAACTCACATTGCCCCTCTCCTGCACTTAACAAGACCACGGTTAAAGTATAGCCTTCAGAAATTACGATATAATAATGGAAGTAAATGAAATTTTATTTTATTATTAATTTTCAGTTGCAAACAAAAAACCAGAATAACAAAAGACGTTATCGTCATAAATACATACAAATATTTAAACATTTTTTTAAAAGCATTTACGACATTTTCATGTATTGTTAATTATGTCTACCACTAAGCGGTAATGTCAACTCTTCAATAGCATCTGTCCTTGTTTTTAAAAATGCGATGTAATTTGGGAAAGAAATGACACCTACAAGACAATCGTATGACCATGAATTTATTGCTAGTGAATGAAAAGAAATCTTGTCAAAAGTTGACAAGATTTCTGTTATTTTTGTTTATTGTGGTTATTGTTGGTCTCTGCGTTTACTTTTGTTTTGTCATTATCATCAAACGTCAAATCATAAAATAATCGTAAAATTGTTAATTTTATGAGACCTTAAGAAAAATCGTAAAATCATGTGACACAACGATATGACGGTCATAAAAATGGACCAACAACAAACATATCGGACGCAGTTACAGCATAAATTATTGCATACTGACATAAAACTAAGCCATACAAACGCATATCGAATAGTTTTCATCGTTAAAACTGTCCTGAATGGTCAATACAAGGATTCATTATTGACACCGTATGCATGTTCAGTTAAAATGTAAAATCATTGCATTTCATATTACTGACCATATCGCCACAACACCTTTCATTAAATCAAATAGGAACACTTAGGAGCAAGTGACTACCTAAGTGGTCCCGAATTTATCGGATTCATAGAGAATGTATTGTATATAGTCTATAACGCATATTTCTAAACGTTACATACGTTACGGCGGACACGGCTAGAATAAAAGTCATAACGTCTCTCACACAAATATCAACGCAAATGTTGTCATAAATGTATCACAAGACGTTGTTTATATGAAACGAATGTACATCTTGTGTGTTAACGATTGGAATGTTTCTTCACTCGTAGTTAGTTTGTAGATAATTAACACACATAGAATGACACTCCGAGTTCAATAGTGTGAAGTAAGAATATTGCTAAGAAAGTTTTCAGGCTTACGTAATGGATCATACTCGAGGTATAAGCTTTTTACATTTGTTCTATGTTTAAAGCAAGGGTTCCTAATTCATTCGTTTGTCGATTGTACAAGCAGAGTTAATTTATTGCTTTACCCAACACCTACGATATCCTTGAGCAGTATTGGCTCAACAGAAATGGAATTGCAATCAATTTCAAATTTCTTCCCTTTCTGAAAAGAATCAGATCGTAAAACCAGAACTACTTAGAGCTACCCATTTGTCCCGTTTTGGATAATCTTGACCCTTCATTTTTGAGGTAGCTCTGCAGTGAAAAGAAATGCATATAGGTAGCTGAAATTGATCACAAAATCACTTGATCGATTTAAAACTCAAGACTAAAAACGGTTAAAACCTGTCCACGTGCATATTAGAACGCTCACAATAGATTAGGAACTGAGACCACTTTCAAAAAGCGCTGACAATTTTATACTTCAGTGTACATCTTCCGATCTCCTGAAGATATTTTCGAAATCAACTTTCCAACTGTTCGTCCAAACCACTAGCATGTTTCGTGCGAATATGATCCAGATCTGCTTACCTATACGTCCAGTTTACTTTACATATTCAATAACCATCTGCACAGCTCAACATTGCAAAAAAGTCATATTGAATCATCCGGTATTTCTCGTGTTCATGTAAGATTTGTCAATACACGCAGGTAATAACGTTTGAAATTGCGTTTTTCGAAGTGTGACTGTATACAAAACAGCCATGCACGTAATGTGCACTGCAAGAACAACATCTGCAAACTGAATGAGCAAAAGTTTGATTCTGTATTACGTTCGACGGTCTTATTGGGTCATACTTTCGGAAATGCTACTAGCTTGATCGTTCCAGTAAATACTTGGTCTCTCTTCATCCTAAATTAATGCTGTCGATATGCAGAATGTTTCGCATCAACAGGACTTGTTTCAATCGTATAGTGACCTGCTACGCAGTTCACTACGTAATTCATACTCAAAATGTCGCTCTCCTATTTGAAAAGAATAGGCGAAGCAATCGTTTGGTATATTTTGGGAAGCAATAAAATCAAACGAACAGAATTTGCATGAAGTCTTCACATCTCAATAATTTCATATAAATTATAATTGGAAATGAAATAATTCTTCAAATATTTAAAAAAGTGATCATCAAAGCTTAACTTTAACCACAATGACGATATTGTTTGTTTTCTTAAAAGTGATAATAATTTACGCATGAATTGTTGATTTTATTTGTTTGTTTATGAGGCTTAAAATTTCTGTTGTTGTTAGCGCTGTTGCTTTTCTTCATCGATCTAAACGACCATACGTAATGTGGGAGTAGGTGATAAATCCCTGTTAAGTGCGGTGTTAATGACTTCTTAAAAGAGAACTTATGAGGCACGTAAACGCACGAACACGAAATTCTGTGCGTTTTACGTCCGACAAAGACAAACAAAAATTTTTTAAATGATTATTTAATAATGAAGGCACATGGAGACGAAATTGTACCTCCATGAGTTAGTTAGTTCATGCTCATCACCACCATCATGACCACCACCACACACTGCCACACAGTTCTTGAGTTTCGTTATAAAAAAATGATTTTTGGTGTGTGTCTCGCTCTTTATTTTTTTTTCTTTTAATACTTAAAAATCATTAATTGTCTTAAGAGGCGCATATTTAATGCGTAGGTTGTATTTCCATCACATGGAATATATGCAGCATATAAATTCCAAGTTTACGAGTGCGAGTATCTTCGTGGCAAGATTTTTTAAAGTCCAATAAACTTAACAATTTGTTTGATTACCACTTTATTGTAAATGTCACCGCAATTGTTTTCTTCTCCTCCTTCTATTCTGTTATGGCGGCTGAAGTTCTCCTATTAAACTACGAGGAGTAAAAAAAGTTGTTGTCATATTTTATGTGAAAAATTATTACTGCATTTTATTCACTAAAGCTTTACAGTAAATTTTTACAAAAATATTCATAAATTTTTGTTAAACACGATATCATTTATTTCATTTATTTTCGCTTCGTATATAAAAATGTGTAGGTGATTGCATCCTTTTTTTTAACGTATTTATGGTTTATTGATTGAAATTTCCCAGAGAGAAAACAGGTTTAGTTAATTTTTAATCAACACTAAACCTTTGTCGTCATATTCTTATTTATTACATCCATTATGAAACTACGCGTTATAATAGATTTGGATAGCGTCCTTACACTGATGACTGCGAAAACGAAAACTGCTCATATGTTTCCCTGATCCTGAAAAGTATATATATACTTAATCTTCAACAGCTTAGGACCCTACATTCACTTAGCCGCGTCGATCCGTCTGTCTATATATCTATCGGTTATCTATCGGCTGGGACTGTCCATCAATATTCGAAACAATGATATAGAAACGCTGAACCTCCACATATAGATTACTTAAGTGAAAGCTACAGATCACCTCTGAACAACGGAGTGATTCGCGCAAATATTACGACAACAGGCAAAAAGATTCAAATCCATATTATAACTCCAAAATCTGGAGCACATATGTTTTGAATGCATTCAAGTCTTTAATCCTGGATTTGAATGCCAGTTCATATGTAACACGGCTCCCAATAGCTGAAAAACTTCTTTAGGCACACATTATAGTTTGCGCAAGCAGTACGCGTGACATTGCAATGAGTGTTGAATAAAAAAAAAAAACCACTGACGTGGAAATGTTACACTTTATGCTTAATGCTAGGCGTGCCATCAACATGGACTTTAAAGCTGACGAAACTGCTGTCTGTAGGCCAATCAAGGCTAATGCTCTATGGACAGTTCTTAATAACAACCGATCCAATTCTTTTCACAAGAACGACATCGGCCGAACTTTTTGAAATTTAGACAAAATAGAAGAATCCTCACAGCAATTGACTATTGTTTTTCATTTGCACCGTCAAAATTCATTGGAATTCCGGTAAATAGAATGATTTCTCAGGAACTAATAGATGGTTCTAAAGAAGTTTACGAAAAGACTGTATGCGAGGCTGTTTTGCGAGGTGACTTTCTTCCCGTTGCCATATTAAAACAAGTGAATCTCCACAGGAGCTAGAGATAGTGGTTTGTTTCCCACTTGTCACGCTGCTGCTGTACGGAAATGCTTTATTACCTATATCCTATTTGTATCCATTCTTGAAGCAATTTTCTTTGTAGAACACTTAACCAATGTAAATTCAATTACGATTAACGTATCCAATCTACTCAGTACTCAAAGTTAATACCTTTATCGGATCTCTTACATACCCTTCTTAATACGCGTGCACTGCCGATACGTTAAACTTATAATTTTTCAATACCGCGTTATCGCCATCTGTACTGAATGGTTTTTTCCTAATCAGTTTACCAATGCACTCAGTCAAAAGCCTATCGGCTGCGAGTGTGCTTTCGGTTTTGATAAATACACGGTCTTTTCTCCCTTCAATTATATTGGTCTTTAATCTCAAGTCACCCTTTATTTAGCTGAATCTACACGGTAATTAAATTCTCTATATATGAATATACAAACTAATAAAAATGCAATAAAGCTAGCGAGTCAATTACACCATTTTATCAAGAAAATATAGTTAAGACTGGACGATAAATAAGCAATAACTTCTCCTCGCACATTGATCGTGAGGCGATGGTTCTCTTTCGATCCGTGAATTATATTTTTTATCGTGTTAATTTTGAATTTTCACTGAACTACTGTCAATTGTTATATAATAGATAATAGAGTTGTGAAATGAAAGCGAATTGCAGACAACCAGGTAATATGCCGTTAGGCTTAAAACCTTTGTAAGCTCAATAGATTTATCTTTGACGGATAAAATACAAACATATAATCACAATTTATTAGATGCATGATTAGATGCATGATAAAACCTACCGCAGAAAAAAGTAACGATTACTTGCTAGTATTATTAAATATTTAAAATCAAAATAGTAAACAAAACGAAAAATGTTCCACAAACTTTAGTTAAACAAATAAAAGCACTACAATGGGCCACGACCCTACATTGCGCTATAGTTATTCATGTAGCAACTTTTCAAAACAAGTTATTATCTGAGAACCGATCAGAAAACTTGCCTCATCCGAACCAATTTTAATAGCCGGTGTAAAAACACGTCGGTGTATTAAGTTTCCTCAAAACATCTCGAAAATTTGTGAAAACAAGACGGAACGACTCGCTTGAATCAAACCAAGAAGGAAATCTGTATAGATCGACATAATAAAATGTGCGTCTACCGCAATTCCTTCTGGATGTTGCATACCTCCATAAAACCTAATATGTCCTTGCACCGCAAGTGGTGTACTGCAAAACAGCTTGTATTCGTTTCAACCGTCTAAGACCATTGTTAAGGTCTCAAATAAATTGACAGCTGTTTCGGCTATTTTTAAAATGTGAAGTAAATAATTTTAAAGTTGACACATAAGCCGATCGATATATTTAAACTGTAGCTTTTTATTAACCACATATAAAACTATTAAACTTGCTGTCAAGGTAATAAAGGCGAAAAATTTAAGGACAAAGCTGACACTTTAATTCAGTTTTAATTAGGCGTCACTTAAGAGGACGCAAAAAATGAGCGGTTATGTGCTATCCTGCCCGTTTTGTCCAATTTTTAAGTCGAAGCACTCCTTGAAATGTGGCAAAGAAAATCCAGCCTATGTCGAATTGTGACCTGATCGGAAAGGTAACTCGAAAGCTGATCTAATCGTCGTAAACGTACCTAAAGCCATCTAAAGTCTGAAGCCTAAACTAGAAAAATCACGTAATCGAAACGTTCCCTGCCTAAACACGATCATATTTAATTTTAGACGTAAAGATAATAAAGAAGTTGAATGGAACCGTCATGATGCCTCAGTTTAAGTAATATCTTGTACTATGCAAATTTACATGTATATATGTGGATACATAAAAATAAGCAGACGAGTGCAGCAATAAAAATTAT
Organism: Glossina fuscipes; assembly: GCF_014805625.2. Lineage (NCBI taxonomy): Eukaryota > Metazoa > Arthropoda > Insecta > Diptera > Glossinidae > Glossina > Glossina fuscipes. The sequence continues at coordinate 2,591,526 of NW_023998464.1, read as the reverse complement.
GTATTATATATAGATCGTAATATTTAATATAGTAATTAAAACCCGTATCATAATTTTTCAACATATGGCACTATTTTAAATCATTTTAAACCCTTTCTCACAACAACTGCAAACCCCATTGCAAATATAAAATAAAAGAACAGTACAACTCACAACCTGTTCGTATGTTGAAGGGTTCACACACAAGCTCATACAAATACACACGCATATAGAAATTTACGTTTAAGAGAGGCATGCAATTGTGAGGATACATCACTGTCGTAAATTTCAATGAAAATGACAATTTAAATGGTAACAGAGTTAAACAAATGCATAGAATATGAAAAACACATACGTGCACGCGCAAGCATCCCGACCGTGTATATGTGTATGCATACACTACATACACATAGGCAGTAACAATACGTTGTAAGCTCTATATGAATTGTGCTTTATAGTATAGGGTCGAGAGCTAAGAGCAGAAACGATATGCGACATAATAAGCCATTATCGTTTATCAAAACGTTTTACAAAACAAAAACAATTGTGAAAATCGCTAGCGACTAATTACCCAAATAAAAATCGTATCATAATTCTAAAGCTTGTTAAGTTCAGGGAAAGGGTGAAAAAATATGACAGACAGAGAGAGAGAGAGGGAGAGAGAAAGAGAAAGAACACTAATATCTAACGGTAGGTAAATAGTGATGTAGGCATTTACGCAGACTTTCGCTCATACATCTCTTATTGTGTATATAAAAACACAACATTTTATATATTTTCGCACTTTTGGAAAACAAACGCAAAATCGAAAACAAAAAACAGTAAATAAGTGAGCATTCTTCTTCAAAATCACTTCTGTCTCTTTTCTCTATCCTTCTCTTTCTCTCTTTATCTCTTCCCTTTTAAAAAAATAGTAATAGCAGTAGTATATACATACAATGGAACATAGGTTTTGTCAATTGCAATGCGAGCGGCATATAATAGAAGAACATATTGAGGGAGTCGCGGCGTATAAATAACTACAATGTGTTGCCAACACGTTAATTGTTAAACAAACGCGCGAGCGTTTATCGCTCATTTACTTCTTTCACTCACGAAATAAAATAACTGAAAACATCAGCGCGCCGAATAACCCGTACTATGAAAACAACAACAACAATAAGACTTAGGATAATAACAACCGCTCTATGTAGGAATTGTGGAGAACAATATACGCGTTAACCTCCGACAAATGGATAAGTACTAGAAATGCACACAACCATATATATATATACATATATGTGAGTTCTAATTCATATGTACAAACGCAAGGGAAGTACGTGTACAGTTTTGAATTTATGTTATCTAGTATTCAATTCAATTCATAAAGCGTGAATAACGTTTGTCATGTGGAAAAGAGACGCTCAAAACTAAGAAAATAAAGCACATGTGATTGATTAGGGCAAGAGCCCTTTAGTAAAGCGGCACATAACACATTGAATATTCATTAAAAATCAATTCAGATGAATATGTCTTAATCGGAAATCAAGCGTCAGTGTACTTCGGATATGCAAAGAGTGATCGGCTGGCCTACGCTCACCATCTCTCAGTAATACTAAAGTCGGAAAACTCGATTATGGGCGCAGAGCAACGGCCTGACCCGTCTTTAGTAAAAACTATTTATGTCAGATGGTTTTTTAACACACACTCTCTGCAAATTTAAGCGATCCCGTTTATTTTCCAAGCCACTCTCTCCGTACGCTCGCCATTCACGAAGCCAAAGAGCTCTGGTATTCGCATCTTTCAGTTAGTTTGGCTTCATTTTATTTATTTATTTATTTATTCTTTTATTGTCATTGTATATCGAAGTTACAGCTTCGGAGTCCTTCCTTTCATTGTGCTCCAATACGAAATACATTGTCCTCTTCACAGGCAAATGTCAACGAATTTAAATTTCTGGAAGGAGTTGACATCTGCCCCACGCATACTCATTCACTTCCACCAAATGGAAAAAAACACTTTTTATATAACACATTCTCTTGCAAAAATAAGAAAAATGAAAAAAAGAATTTACAAAAAAAACAGAACTAACTCCCTGGAGTTTATTTAACCTCAAAGACATGTCTAAAGTTTCATATGTACGAGTACTAGGTACCCTTTGGCATGCTTGTTGTTACATTTGTATGAACGGAAAAATTATTTTTGTGAAATTAAAAAGAAAAACTACTTGAACAGTGTGTATAAAGCAAGAATACCACGGAAAGCTACTCATCACGGGAATATTGTTGTGGTTGTTGTTGTCGTTGTCGTTGTTGTTTGTAACCGAGAAGAACAATAACAGAATCATCATTCATGACAGTCATACACATATGGTCGGTGTGACAACAATAACAATTCCCACCATATTTATGTACGAATGAATGAATGAACGTTTCGCCGCAACAACAACACCAACGATGGCGCATTTACAAGTAGACATAATAAACTTCAGTTTTGACAGAACATAACACACCAAAGAATGTCGACGCGTATGTTGCCATTGTCAAGTCGGTTTTTTAGTGGATGAATTCGCTGGTTTACATGGGCGGGGTAAATGAGTTAACGGCTATACGTACAAGTTTTTCGGTTGAGCGGAGAATGTATTGTAAATAAAAATACGCAGTATATGTACAATAATAAGGTTCCAAAGGTTGACGAGTCGAAGTCTATTAGGTTCGACTGATGATATTATTTAAGTGCATATATAATACCTACTGTGTATAAGCGGGTGTGCTTCCAAAATTTTGTACTAAAATATTTTAATTTATCTTTCTTTCATCTTATGGAAGCTTATTAGTAAAGTATAACGTAGCTGCATCTAACTTATTTGAAAAGAGCTTTAATAGGACGTAAAAAATGAATTTTAATTGTGTTTGCACACCTGATACATTCATCTTCTTGTTATATATCGTTCATAATCTTTGATCATCAAGTAAAATCTTTGAAAGAGTTATGTTCAATCTGAACTTGGCATTTTGTTTTAAGTAATGCGTTTTCAGAAAGCGTAAGAAGAGCCACTCTCCCAAGGATTTTCGTTCTCTTGCAAAGACACTTGTAGCATCACTGTCTAGTGACTCATTTCAATTTTAACAAAAATCAAACTTACTTCATATTGCTTCATATTGCCGGCTCGTATATATTATATGTCAGATAGCGAATGCTTTAGTCTATTCAGTTTTGACCGTGACTATATTGGTGTAGTTATTAGTTTTACGACAACAATATTTACGACTGCAATCGCGTCATTTAATAACCCATCTAAACAAAACCACGTGTATATATTTGCTTACAAACAATGCAGACAGACTTTAAAACAAATAAATGTTTGTACTTTTGAATTGAATTGCATGCTCATGAATGTGTGCAAAACGACGTAGGTATGTAAACGATGCTCCTAAGTATCGTGTCAAACATGGCACCGAAAACGGTTAACTGACACTTGACAATACGTATACGATCGTATATGTACGGCTACATGTTTGTATATGTATGCGTTTATGGAGAATCGGAATTGTCACATAGCAGACAACAATGAATAAATATATGACAACACTCACAGCGCTTACGTATATGTATACAGAAGGCTACTACTAAACTAAAACGGTAAACAATACAAAAAACTAAAATACCGTTCATAGAAAATTAAATAATAAAATCCAAAAGGATAATATACAACGCACAGATACGTTGGAATCAGCGAGTCTACGGTTTTTGAAAACAAATACCACTATGCATGTGAATGCATGGAAAGATGTATACATATATAGATGTATACATATATATATATATCCATATTCTATGTACAGATATATTGTGTCGATGACAAAGTCTATGGCTTCTTCCCAAAGGATGGTTTTGGAGTTGCATCAATTTTATAACGTTATCAAACCACATTATAGCGCGTATGAAAGACGATAATCTAGAGATAAATAAAAAACTTGGTTGTAACTTGCATTAATTCAGTACTTGCGCTTTCAAATCGAACCCAAACTTCGGGGAAATTTGGTAAAGCTTTCAGTCCACAAATATGTTTAAAAAATTGTCAGTAAATCTTCAGATGAACGTAGCTAATGGCCAGGAGACTGTTATCAATCATCTACACAAAGCCAAACGCAGAAGGAAGAAGAGGAGAACCGGTGTGAAACTGATCTCAAAAGACGCTTCTCAAAAGCATTGATTCAGAAGTTCTCTAATGAAATTCTACGCTGACTAGGTAATGCTTTCATCAGAAAAACGACAAAAAATTTTCCATGAATTTTCTTCGTTAAATGAAGTTCATTTAAAATATAAGAACGTTTTTGGGAACTTTGTTGAAACAAGCTACGAACTTTTTCTTTGATCCAATGTATCTTTATGCGAAGTTAACAAATACAAAATTGAGAAAAATGAAGCAATTATTTGCATTTGTGACATGACGCTTTAAATGTCAAACGAGCGCAGTTAGCGAATTTTGCGCCATTTAAAAAAAGAAGAATTAAAGCAATGGCAACGAAACGTATTCATCCATTAAGGAGTTAACACTCAATTTCGTTGGCATATGGTTATAAGTTTTTGTGGTTATATTCTTGGGGAATATAAAAATTTTGCAAAAAAAGGAAAAAAAAGCAAAATTGTTGCGTAATTCAAATCTATATCTTTCTGCCATTACTTAAAGAGCAGAGTGAATTGCGCATTCTAAGCTTTCATAGTTTAAGTGCTCGATCACAAGGCAGCTCGTAAATTAGTGAAAATTAATTTTCCCGTTACAATAAGTGAAATCGCCAGTGACACATATCACACAGGTGCAATGGGAGAATTAGTCTGGCTCTGCTCATGGTTTTTTTTCTTAAAGGCGAACATCCTTTGAAGAGAAGCACCACTCAACCTTAAAGAACGCATTTTTAACAATTTCTTCGGCATGGAAGAAAAGATAGCAGAACGATAATATTCGAGAGGATATATTAAAATATTAAAAAACAAAATGACAATACCAGAATCGTTCTCGCATGGTATAGCTGCTACTGCATGTAAATCCAAAAGTGATTTCGAATAGATCCACCTTTTACTATACCAATCGTTTTAGAAGCACTGAATCGATCTAAGTTTGTCTCTATGTGTGTCCGTCTATTCCTAATGTTTCTCTTTGTTTGCTTTGTGTTCAACTTATATAGTCCGCAGTTTTTGAGATATATTAATGAAATCTATAGCACCGCTAGTATTTTGGCCCATCCGAACCATTCTCAGCGGCGGTCTAAGCGATTTTCAAGAAAGTTCATCTTTTGATCAAAATACGCCAGTGTACCAATTTTCATCGAAGTAATTCAAAAATTGCGTCCTGGTCTACTGTGAAATACCCTGCACCATCCTACACCCTTATTTTGAAAAGGCATTATATGAGGAATGGTCGAAAAAATGGTCCAATCCGAACCATTTTCAGCGACGGTCGACTAAAAGAGTAATTGTAAATCGACCAGTATAATAAAAGGTGGATCACTCTCAAGTCCCATTCAAGAACTATTCTGTCCAAAATTCAAAGACTTTCAATTACCTACTTCTAGGAGCTTAAAATCGGGGTATATTGAATTTTAAAATTTTTCGAAAGTTAACGAAAGTAAATACATGAATATCTGAACTGAACGTGAATTAATGCAAATTCCAAAAAAATAGTCTTTCCCGATTATGTCTTTGCTTTCAAAATTTTTCTCATAGCAAATTTATAAGCGATTCTCAGCGAATCATTTCGGTTTTAACAGCGATGTAAACTTTAATAAAAGAACAATTTATTACAATTCCATTTGCAAAGCAATAAACAAATAAAATCATTAAGAGCTGTTTGATGGTCACCAACCAACAACTAAAAATCAATAGCAACAACAAACCAGCGAATGAATAAAAACGAAAAAAAAGGCGAATAAAAATTATGGGCAATATTAACAACAAATCATTAGCAATAATTTAGACAGTTTTTAAGTATAAAATACACACACACCCGTACACGCACATGTCCATACAAATACTAGTGCATTCTAGTCATATGCAATGACTGTGCATATATGGACACATGCATGCGTACACACAATATGTCTGGCTGGCAGGCAAGGTGAAGGTATTAGTTTGGCATTGCTTGGCAAATGATTGCGTTACTAGAGAAGATACATTTCGTGTATATATTTCACGCCAACATACAAATTCATAAAATATCTCGAGCTTTTAATGATTTCTGAGTTACAAGAGAGACGCTTGTGCTTAGTTTATACGAATTGTATTTCATTTAAACGACGATTGAATATGGACTTAAATGAATAGGCAGCAGGCAGCAGGCAACAGGAAGGCCAAGCAGTCAGCTGGTCTGCGCCAATATTGAGTGCTTAAAGAAAAGATGCGATTACGAGGCCCAACAACTTGACCACAACTTATGATAAAGCTCAACCAACAAATAACACTCTCAGTCATGATTGGCTTTCATTCATGCCGCGTCTTAGTGCAAACTCTTGCCGTCGTTTTCCCGCTTTCCGGCTTGCCCGCTTCTATAGATTACTTCAATTTGATTTGAAGTAGTAGAGTACTAGCTCTCCTCTCAGCTATTGCTTGCAATGCAATAATCAAAGAGCTGAGAATTTATGGGGGACAACTACCGCAGCATATAATGCCAGCCAAACAAGCGACCAAACAACCAAACTATATAGCCAACCACTCCAAACTCTAAACAGGCACAAATGTCTTAAATTATGAATATTACCAAATGAGTCAATTCGATATAAATTTTTATCTGCTGCAAAAGCAGCCACAATTTTTGCTGTTCTTGCTGGTTGCGTAGCAAGCGCCCGTCTTCCCCGCAAACTTTACATATTTTGGGGAATTAAACGAAATAAAGTTGTCGCTTTTTTTTCTCGTTGCAGATTTGCCATGATTGCTCATGAATCAGTCGCTGATTTTGTTAAACTTGTTGCAGTTGAGATCAATTCATTTATTCTCATGCACGCACATACACACACACACACACACACGCACACACACACAAATAAGAACGGGCACGAACGAACACGAATACAGCCACAAATACACAACTCTCTAGCGATCATGCAAATAAAAAATAAAATACTTTTGTTTTTGCTGTTCCTTCCATCGGCGCTCTTGAGTTCTCTTGCGCAGCCTTCTTTCGCATACGCAAATGATTAGATAAAATTAAAATTACGAGTATTCAAAGGTACGAATATCGTTCAAAACATCTCATAATCTATGCGCAATTAAACATCACGATTAAGTCTTCTTTATATGCGCACGTCCTTGTGTTTGCTCTGTTCTCTAAATTTGCTATTTTTTATTTATTTATAAAAAATATATAGAAGCGTAGTCACTCTCAATTTTTTCTTCGATTTCGCCTATAAGCAGTAATTAATTTGACACGAGCTCGTTTCTATCTTGAAAAATGATAGAGAGAGCGGTTAAGCTCAAACACAGGCTCAGCATGATTGATTGGATCAATGATCTGTATACAGGTTTGATAAATCCTGAATTGAAGGTATAGAAATAAAATTTAACCTACGAGTCTTTATCAATGAAAGATTTTCTTTCCGTTTTTTGAAAAGTTATTTTTTCCTTCATTTAAAATACATTTGCCACAAATCTTAATAATCATAGTCTTCTGTCATTTATCGAGTAGTTCAGGGATGCTCTCGAGGTGAAGAATTATCGGTTTGGAGGCGAAATAGTCATCGACCCTTTTTATCACAACTTCAACTTCTTTGAGCCGCTCACCTGCTAACTATGACTGCCTCCATTTGAATAAGTGGTACCCGAAGGAGTCAAACCTGGAAAATATAGTGAATGAAAATTATCTGCTTGGTTGAGGGAAGGACGTATATGAATTTTCATCGGTTTCAATTTTTTGCCCAACATGTCTCGAACCACTCTCTTTCGTGGCATTTTCATTTCAAGCCAACTGTAACCTTAGCTGCATTTTTTTCCAAGTTAATCTAGTTGTAGACACAGTTTCGTAAATGACACTCATCTCCTTACACTTTCATATATACTGAACGACAACTTGTAAGTAACTTAAACTTACATCGTTCAAACATTAATATTTAACTTACCTGGAATTTCGAGTGAATTAAGCTCTTCAGGTACATTTTATGAAGCAGACAATTCATTTGTACACCGAATAATTTTCATAAAATTTTCGATTTTTGGGTGAGCCCACGAAAGAAACAAAAGTAAACCGACGATTAAAGAAGAAAAGATCGCTATAGCTACAACAACTTTGAGCCGGAACAATTGTTATATATATGAATTAATATTCAATCGTATAGTAGATTTCATTTTTTTAGAACGACACGTGCAACGTGGAAAATAGGAAACAAAATTCCTTAAAATATTGATAGCAAGTAAAGACTTGCGATTGACGGATGACAAAATACTAAAGTAGTTCGCACGACCTTCACCGGAGGTAACAAAAAAGGAGCTCAAAACCAAACCAAAAAACCGCAAAGACCTCTTATACCGCCCATTACAATTTTAGGCATAATGGAGAAAGTAAACTGTTTTTATTCATAACCGCGACCACCTACCTCATTTAATGTCTGTGATGAGAAAAAACACTGCCTTCACTAAGTAAACGTACAAGTGTTTACCGCTTGCTTTTTGTAGTATTTTATAAATACTTACTCGGGATACACCTCTCTCTTTTTCTCGCTAATTAAATCGCATGCTAATACACAAAATTTTACGACACTTCATTTCATGGTGCTTTTCACTTATTGACACTTTGCAGACATCCTCCTTCACGAATCATTCATGCACCCATGTGAGAGAACATGAATAGCGTTGGAGTTTGCACTTGTCACTTTTACTGGTTAGAGGAAAAATATTATTAATAATACAATTGAAAAGAAGCAAAAGCTCTTTTTTTAGTTATTACTTGATACGAAATCAATTTTTTTTTTTTTTTTTAATAAGGTCAACCACTCAGGAGATGTCCCCCATTCGTGTTTCACAGTGAGTGTTTGACAGAAGGGAGAAAGGAGAACGAAATAGGGTGGCGGCGGGCTCGGTGTGGTGGAAGTGTGCCCAATCTATAAGTGCCACGCCTTACTCAATTAGCTGCTTACTATAGATGTGACCAAAGAAAACTCTGCCGTACCTAAGATATAAATTCGCGAACACTAACGTGATAGTCGCAGTTCTTACCTATTCGGCCATTCAAGAGAAAATGCCTTTTTCCCTTCCCAGTATGGTGAACTTACGTACACAAACATTACATAAGTACACGGGCAAACAATAATGAAAGTAGAAAAAGGAGACTGCTTTACACTCCTCACATTCCTATAAATGGTTACACTTTACACAGCTTGTACTTGTAGTTATGCGTTGCACAACGTTATATGCACCATCCAGAAAGGCCCGCGATAGACACACATTTTATCGATCAATTCAGAAAACGAGTCTAAGCTTGTCTGTCCGCCTCATCTCTAGGTGCTTATGTTCTACAGCTTGCAACTTTTGAGATATTTTCGTGAAATTTGGTATATTTATGTGTTTTGTGGTCCACTAGAATTTTTGAACGAAGGCTAATTTCTTTCCCACTTGCTTTTTTTCAACAATTAAAAAAACCAACGAGTGCAAACTCTACTGTTATTTAATCTCTTTGCTCGTAAATATTTATTCACATTTAAATGAATCCATTATAATAAGGAGAGCAACGGAAAGCGATAAAAGCGCTTGCATGGGTTGCTGCGGCTTCGCATGCTTGCAATGAACTCATTGCTAAAATGATTGAATCTCATTTTTATTTTTATAAATTTTTTCCTTTTTCGCGAAAAAAATTTCAGGAAATTTATGTATGTATTAAAAGTGTCATAAATTTCATGATGTCGATCGATGTGACATTTGCATCATATAATGCGTACAAAAATGGTCGCCTAAAATGACGCGAATGTCGGCGCAACGCATCAACGACACACACAGAGGTGAAGTATATTCGTGGAAATGTTGAGATATGCTTATACCCGTCCATAAATACGTTCATACATATGAATCGATATTATTGCTGTTATTATTAAATTAATGCAATCGATTTGCATTTATTTTTCTTTTCGTCCAGAACTTCGATAATTTGCGTCGAATAATTTATTGTTAAGACCTGCAGTTGTGTTTACCTGATGATTGTGTCGCTGAACGTCCGTATTATTTGACTGACTTTTTGCTTGCTTTCACTTTTTTGATTTTTTTTTTTACATTTACATGTACTTGTATTGGTTATGTATTGGGTACTATTCGTTATTGGTTGCATTTAACTTTTTGCTAACTTTTAATATATACGTTTATATATGTATATATATACACACACTCGCAAGGATCAGTCAGTCAGTTTTATGATTATTGTAATGATTTCTGTTTTTCTTTATCTTTTTTGGTGAAATAAAAAAGTCGTAAACATTTTGATGTTGTACATCAGAGCTGAGTTTTGTCGTCAGCTTGCCAGCGCCAAAGCCTACGATAATCGACAGTGTTTTGATTCCTCCTCCCCGCATTGCAAACTTTTTACGACTTTTGATTAATAATTTATTTCGATGGCTGATTAAAATTTTATGTTTAAACCTTTTATATAAATTCTGATTTTATTTTATAAAAAACCAACAGATTTTTTTTTTCCACTATCTCTTAACTATATCTTACTCTTGGCTGGACTAATTTTTACCTCAAGTCAATTTTACGACATGAAATTTTCTTGCCATAAAATTGCGTCTTAAATATAAAGTTATTTATATTCGGATACTATTACTAATAAACTTTGGAATAAATAGTTTCTGTAAAGAATTAAAATAATTCGAAAAATTTTTAGAAAAAGTTCATCAAAACCACTCTGCTTTGAGAAATATTTGATTGTTTAACATTACCTAACCAGACAAAGACTCTTGCGGTGAACTTGAATTTATCTTGAATTCTCTCAAAATTAATGCTATCTAAATCATCATAGGGTGTGTAATGTCTCGCGGTTTCATGAGGATCACGTGTCTTACTCACTTCGCACTTTATATATATACCAAATTTCATATTCCTGTTTTCTTTTTCACGATTGTAGCAAGCCGAAAAAAGAAGAATGTTAAAATTATCCCTTTTGGCATAAATAGATAGAAACATATGTCATCAACATCCCGAAAACTAGACCACGTAGGAAAGAAGTGATTATAGGTAAATAAAAATCACTGACAATTTTTAGAATGTTACACGCTTATAATCGTTTTTTTGAACATCGAAAATGAAAAAGAATCAAAATAACTTATTCGCTAGGTCTCGCATCGAAGAGGTAGAATTGTCAAGAGAATTGGCAAATGGTATAACATAAGCTCAAAGGAAAGAAAACTGGGCAGCTCCTACGAACAATTACTAGCTGCTACGTAGACGTCGATAAATTGTAAATATTTCGAAGTTTTTGGTCTTCTATGCAAGCTTTTGCGTCCGTAAGTACTTTTAAAAGTTGTTTGAGCGCCAGTTACGTTGAAATCAGAATTACTACCATCTCTAAAAGATTTTGATTCCCTACCAATGTTTTTCTATTTTCAGATATAAAAAATGGATGATGCCGGTGATCTAGAAGATGCTCACCTTTGCATAAAATGTAGGCAGACAATAGTTGGTTTAGAGAATTACATACAACACCGTAAAGAAAATTGTCGCAATTGCACTAATCCGTCGACGCGTAATGAAGAAGGAAAACTTTCATCTGGAAAGGTTGCCAGCAATGAAGAACAAACTTCTACGGTCACGACAAGTATAACTTATGAGGATTTTCACTTTACTGGACCAGAATCAGCAACTATCTCAAGATACGGCGGAAAATCGACCGAAGCAAAAACCCTAACAGAAAATTATGAGTTGCCATGCGAGTTAGGCGCCGATGTGTTTTTTTCTTCCCTACAATTGCAAAGCGTACAGACTTCGGTAAGCAGTCATCACCTTTCCGCTAACGCAATAGGTAAAAGTGCTAACACTAACGTATCAGGACAACGCCAGAAACCGTTACAAGGAAACGTGTCGGTAGAAGAAAGCTGGATAGTTTCTCCGCATACAGCAAACAGTAATCAGCAACATAGTGAAAATTTGCTTAAAGCAGTTAGCGATATAGGCGAGCCGAAAAAATCTTTTGAAACTTTATTTAAACCTATAAACTTCGAACATGACTCGCCTGAAGTAAGCGATGATGAAGAGGAAGACGACGTTGAAGTTGATATCGATGATGAGGACGATGAGGATTATGATCCAATGGTAGAAGCTCATGCAACGGGTGGCAAATGGAAATTAACGTCGCCTTTAAGACACTCTCCACCTGTAGTGCCAGCGTCTCATACTGGTGGTAAATGGAAACCGGAACATCGTCCTGATCTTAGAGTAGCACATACTCAACTGACCCGCCTTTCTCCCAATTGGGATGACCAACTGGACGATGTGGATGGCAACGAAGGTCAACATCCACCTTCTCATCATACCAAAGGCAAATGGATACCAGGCACTAAGTTACAACGCTTGGAATACAAAGAGGCTGTTGAGTTGGGCAAGGCTGCGAAAAATCAAGAGTATTGGTGCAATATATGTTGCCGAAAGTTAAAAAGTAAAGCCATCTACGAGAATCACCTCAAAACCAATTACCATATAAAGCGTGCGGAACCAGAACAACAATTGGAAAAAGCTGTCATTGAAGAACTGCCGCTGGCTGACTTAACTAAGAGTTTCATTTTTCAAGAAGATAAAACAGATAATTATCAAACTGGCATTGTCCAGCAATATAAATATCAACAACAGCACAAGGTTAAGAAGAGAAAACGCCGTTCCACATATCTGAAATGTAATTTATGTAAACACGTTATGTCTCGTCATCTGATAGGAAAGCATTTAATTTCGCATTATCATTATCGTCGAATGCAAATGTATCCCCACCTTTCTTTGCCTATGATTTTGGATAATATACACTCGGTGATTTTACAATCGCCTTTTCAATGCCGGCCATGCCGTTTCTACGCCAATACTGAAGAGACTTTCTTAATGCATTGGAATTCGGCTTTACATCGCGACTCGTCAGAAGGACCCGGCCAATTTTGGTGCAGTTATTGTCAATTCGAATGTGAAGACAACAATCAAATGCGCCGTCATTTATTGGGACCTGAACATCAGGAGGTTATATTTGCCATCAATCGTTCAGTGCCTATTTGTATAAGCAAACGTCTTAGCTTAGATTGTTCAAAGTGCGGTAAACATTTTCGCTATAACTTCGAACTACGTAAGCATGTATTAACGTATCATCCGGGCACTGAGCTCACAGGATCAGTTGCCGACGATTATCAATCCCGTTTTAAGTGTGACGTTTGTTCCGAAGTTTTGTATTCGCAGATAGCCTTGCAACGTCATGAAAAATTCAAACATTGCATTTCAAAGTATTTCTGTTCCATTTGTAATATGGAATTTAATAGTCCGTGCAAGGCTAGACGACATCGAAAATCTGTTGAACATAAAAGAAACTCATCCACGGTTATGAGTAAAAAAAATAAACCAACAATGGCGGCCACCAAACTATTTTTCCCGCGAAACGCTGAAACGAGTGAAACGTAAGTACTGTTGCGAAAACTAATAGCTAATGTAAATTATGTATGTGTGTGTGCGTAGTGTCAGTTTCAAATCTTTACAAGCTGTCGGTCAGCATAAATCAAAGTGCAAAGAGATGACTTCATTTATACTACTTCATTTTATTTTCTTTCGAGCTGGAAAGAAATGCAGCTATAGCTAGGAAATGGTTAAACTGCCTTGGAGTGAAAGTGCATTTAGGAAGTGATTTACGAGATACCGTGCAAAGTGCTCATACACGTCCGTTCGTCTCCACCGAAAACAATCCAGGAAGGGGTCTTTAACTTGGGCTACGAACTTATTTGTACATATTATAATCTCTTGAAAAGCACAATACGATAAAAAAGTTATCTATTTAGAAGTCATAAGTTACTTAAGCGACTTTTCACTTTCCATTCCATTATCTGCAAATTTCCCTTACAAATTCAAACAATTTCATGCACTAATTGTTTCATTCCATGAACAAAAATGGTTGACTTGAGGGCCACAGCTGTATATATTTTTAGAAGGTATGCAGCGATATATTACTAAGAATTTACTAACCGGATGTAAATATGAAGCCGGAGTTTGTTCGCATTCAATCAATGACAAAATTTAATTATTCGGTACTACATTTATTTGGTTATATCATCGGTTCAACGACATTCGCTAGCTAACGGAATAATATGCCTATGCCTTGTCGTACTAACGACCCAACTGCAATGTAATGTAAGCCATAAGTATCTTACTATGACTTTATTATCTCTCAGTGCACTTCCTGCTTCAGAAGATGTAACGCGGATTAAAAGTATTGCTTTGAAAATGTTGAGCAAAGAAGAATTACGGAACGATGAATTACCATGCACAAGCAGAGAAGCAAAAGCCAGAGATGAGATCGAAAAGACTGCGAAAGAAATAAAAATTCAAAAATGCAAAGACTGCACCTACGTCTGCAATAACGGAGAAGAATTAAAAGCTCATCGAAATGAGCATCATTCATTATTAATTCACATTTGTATGAGCTGTGGTGAGAGCTATCCCACCGCTCAGGCATTGGGTAGACATACCCGAAAATGTACACCATCGAATCCTCGAGAAAGAAAGGATATCGCAAATATCAAGAACACAGAAGAAGAGCGAGAAACTTTGCAATGCGACGAATGCAATTTCAGGTGAGTTGCAATCAATGTAATGGAAAGAAAAGAATGAAGATGACGTGGAAAGTTATCTTTTTATATTGTTTTCCAGAGCTACTTATAAATCTGAATTGCTATACCATCGTCTCTATCATACCTACGGTGTTATGGGCAAAAATCAACTTATCAAATGTCCCCTATGTGAGAAGACATTTCGTAAGCATTCGTTGCGATGCCATTTGCGTCAACATACTAATGAGAAAATATTCAAATGCAATTTTTGCAATTTGCAATATTCGCGACGTCATAATCTCAAAGATCATGTCAAAAAATCTCATTCGAATGATTCAAAGCAGGAGTCGAAGGAATATGAGAATGCACTTAAAACCTCACAACCCACGTACCAATGTGATAATTGTGACAAAATATATAAAAGCAAGTAAGTGCTCTTTCTATACCAAAACTTTTGTATCGTTTCTCAAAGCATATTTTAATTAAAAATTTCGAAGAAGGAAATGAATGTTTGTCCTTTCTTCTCTATTATAAACCTTTTGGCTATTTTGTTCATATTCCCCATATAAATAGAAAATCGTGCATTTGTATTTGTTTATGCATTTTCTGAATTTTCCTGTTTTCTTTATTAAAAAACGTCACTCACTTTCGCTACACATACACGAAATTACCAAAATAGTTTTTTTTTTCTTTTAACGTTTTAACAACTGCAAGCAATAGCTACTAACTTAAGGTTTATAGCTACACTTCAATGAGTATATTAGGTTTATCGTTAATAATTGCAAAAAGAAATAAAAAAACAACTAAAAACACTGTAGCGGGGCACGGCCCACTATTAAATGCTGGACACACCTCTACAGTCACATATCGACTTTTTGAAATAAGGCGTTCTATGGGTAGTGGTCGAAAAAGTGATCCAATCCAAATCAATTCCAAAAGCGTTCGTCCTTGAGCCAAAAAACGTCGGTATACCAAATTTCATTAGTATATCTCAAAAAGTGCGGCCTGTAGGTTGAACACGAGTAAACAAGGCGAACTTACGGACAGACAAGATTGGATCGATTCAGGAAATGATTCGGAAAATGATTCTGTATCGATCAGCACGAAGAGACGCGAAGGCAAGCTTGGATCGATCAGTATAACAAAAGGTGGGTCTATCTCAAGTCCTTTTGTGTGTTACAAACACTTGGACAAACGTCACATGCTCTTATACCACAACTCTGTAGAAGTAAAAACTTTAAAAATCCCGACAAATATTTAATTCGATTTAATTTTAAATCTATTTGTCTTTCCGTCTGCACCTAATCCTTAACAGCTTTAAACAAAATGGTTTTCGCAAAAGTTGAAATGAGAAAAACTTTAAAGTCATCAAAAGTTCACTTACTTAGCTTTTGGCATATTGTCGCTTGTCGTATACATTGATGTATTTGCATAAATTTTGTGTATTGTAATCGCATTTGATGGAAGAGTTAAGAGAAATTTTCAGAGAAAATACAAAGATTTTCAACTTAACACACCGCTCAATAACATTGTAGGTCGCCACTATTAACAGATCCTTTTTGTGGCATTCTAACCGTTAGATTGGCTTAGTGACGCTACTTTTGTTTTTATGAGGCAATGAATAAAGCTGAGCTTTGTGTGGAACGTCACACACGCTAAACTAACTATATCTGGTAAACTAATGGTTAAAAATGTCACGTCATTTCGCTTGAAGACTGCTATTATCCAAACATTATATGGATTTATCAATAGTCATTGCACATCTGCAGGCGATCCTATGAACTTGTTGAGCGAAATTTTGTTTAAAGATGTCAGTCCAGTCATGCCACTTAAGAATTATTACAATTTTTATAGCGCCATAAACTGACTTATGTCAAATGAGGGTCAGTTTCTATGAAATTCAAGTTCTGTGTGCCACAGGAAACAGAAAATAAGCCTTTTATCTGTCCTCGAGGCGAGTTGAATTTACTTATTATCTCTTACAAAGTGTAATCTATGGCTTGAAGAAACCCGACGTTTAATATCCCTATGTGCTTGACGATTATGAAAACTTCGACTCAAGCTTATGTTAACCTAGTCGCCGGTCGTAGGTACGTACTATATGTTTAGTTTCGTTGCTCTTGTTGCTGTTATCCTTCGGTTAAATTAAAAAATTCCAAAATCACCGAAAGTACAAAGTCCTCACTTACATATATGCATACAGTTGGGCTAAAAAGAACAAAAAACAATAAAAAGGAAAAACGATAAATGAAAAAAAATGAAAGAAATGGTGAATAAATTAAAAAAATAACTCATTAAGCTTAGCAGAGCACTCTTTTGCTTACGGATAAACCTATGTACATATGTGTGGGTACCATGTTTAATGCACATGTTTATGCCTGCATTTTAATACATAATAGGAATCTTCTTGTTGCTATTACTGTTGTCGTTGAGTTGTCACCACAAAACTATGCAATGCATTCACAAATCACGCTTGCGGCCAAGAATGCAATACAATCTCTGTTTTTCGCCAGGCATATTGGTCCTTCTTCGCATACACATTACACATTCGTGCACGTATAAGTACATACAAGCTTTTTACAAGCATTGGTCATTAGTACATTGTTTGAATATCAAAAAGAGGAAAAAAACCAATGTCGGTTTTATTTTTTTATGTTTTTTCTTTTTTTTTTATTATTATTAATCTAAGGAAAAACAAAAAAATATCGTAAGTAAAAAACTCTCAAGTTTTTAAAAGAAAATGATAGGTTGCCTTCCAATGATGCACGCACGCATACCATCTCGAAGATGTAAATCTTTTAGTATAGCGTTCCCCATAAATACTATAAGCTGTTATTTTTATTCTAAGCAAAGTTCTTGCGTGGATGGCAGAAGAAGAAGTGCGTAAATTGCGAAGAGTTCGGGCAGTTTAAATACCCAGATTGCTTATCGAGGAACTACCATTTGCCGAATCGTATTCTGCCAAGAGTCGAGCACGATAGATATGCAAGCGAAAAAGTTCAATATTCTATAAAATAGAGAATGTATGATAGAATGTATATATGATATACTGAAAGCGTCTATAGGAAACTCTTGTAAGTGACAATGTGTTTATTAAATCGATCCAAACATGAACATTGAGACTAAAGAGAAGATGTTTTCAATTTAGCAAAAGTTTCACAGAAATAGTCGCAACTGATAAAAAAAGTTTACCATTCCGTAAGCGTTCAATAACTGAAAAACAAGAATCTTCATTAAAATCAATGGTAAACGAAATAAATTTTTAAACATTACTTTGTCGCTACATTTGATCCTTTAAGGGGGATTTGACTCTTTTACGCGCAAATTATTTGATGAGCAAAATCTACGGAGAAAACTAAAGATTTGTTTTTTTAACTAAAAATCACATTTGGACTAACCGTATTCGACCAAAGTATACCCTTCTGATTTCTACCAAGTCGCAAAATGTATTTCTCTACGAAAGTAAAGCGTTATATGTGCTTTCCCAACTCAGGAAGCCATCAAAAGATGACACTATTTTGAAAAAAGTTCTGTGTATTATATGATTGCTATTTTTTAACATTGCAACGTATCAAGCATTGAATAGAAGCAATTAAACTGCCATATGATTTCCGCAACAGACCAAACGAAATCGATTCAAACATAGGTAACTTTCAATCAACACATGTAAGAAGCCACGGTATACAAATACAATCAACCAATGCAAACCAATTTATAACAATAAAGTGCACTTATATATGTATGACAATGCACATAAAAACAAGTAAGAAAACCATATTCGGCTGGGGGCGAAGTTCGCATGCCCACCATTATTAAAATCTTTTGTGCCCCATGTTTTTATATATTGTCATAAAAAGGTGAATGAGATAAAATTGTCTCTCTCGTTTTACTTCACTGAAAGGCATTATTATTAAGAAAAATTAATCTAACCTCCAAGCCCTTTTATTTAATACCCACACATCGACGGTGTTTTTCAGAAAAAATGTATCCACCATGTCGTGAGGTCCACCATAATTAATTTAGAATTAGCACACTTAGCTTGTCGCATTCCTCTCTCCGAGTGTTTTTATTTGATCCCTATAGCGCCGGTATTATTAAAAAAATATTAAGCCTCCAGAACATGGTGTCCACCTTATTTATGTTGGAGTTAACACATTTGAAGAATGTACAAAAGGTTTTAAACATTCGGTCTTCGTTACCTTATGATTAATAAGAATAAAACCTCAAAAGAAATGAACAAACGAAATCTTACTCACTTGTAACCTTGTATGGGCATGGCCAATTTTTTCCGATTTTGCACGTAAATAGTACGATTTCAGTTCAGTCTACGCTATGCCGCGGGCTTGTTGTGTGACCAATTTAACACATTTTCAATACCAGCTTCCGTGCAAAATCTTCCAAAATTTCTACCAAATTTGAAGTCGAAATCTTCCTTTTTGCAACAAGTCAACAACACACCCCACATAGATGGTGTGACGGACAAACGTGACTTATTCAATACGGAAATTTATGCTGATCACGGATATACGACAAAATGAGTGTACCACCCGTCCTTCAGTGGTGGGTATAAAAAAGATCGGAAATAAGGTGACTTTGCCGAAATGACGATCTACTATAGGTACGCATGTCGCACGAAGGAATTGCCAGAAACGGAATAATTTTAAAAACGCAGGTAGCTTGACTATCGATCGACGATTCTTTAGAAGGAAAAGACATAACGAAATGGAATGAAAACACCGGACATTAACATTCAAAATATTTCACAAGAGAAGTATCGTATTTAACTTTTAGAACTTTCCTCTCCTATAGGAGACATCGAAAGCTTAACACTCCCACAGTAGACAGCACATTGAAGCAATCTTGAAAAAATTATAATTTTTACTATATGCACCTTTTAAATTTTTTCAAAAACTTTGAAACTACGCTAGTTTTAGTGTTGGGGAAGAAAAAGAGAAATGATTAAAATCCAATAAGTGTCTGTTGTAATTCCTTTTAACGTGTGGTCCGTGTATATCGTATAACAGGCATATAAACGCTTAGTGGTAATAATCGTAAAAACATTTTCATTATAATTCAAATAATAATTCGAATTCAGCTCACTGAAAGCATTCAGAAAGGGACGGTGAGGAGAATGTATTATCATCTACTGATTTCTGTGTCCAGAGCAATTTTTCAAAACCATAAAATGAACGAAGACGCAGAGAATGAATGAAATGTAAGCGAAGCCATTTCAAAGCTGGTGAAATCAAGTTGTATTTATAGTAAATTGAGTCTCAAGTGACAGGCCCCAAATGTATGCATTGCCGACCGGAAAAGAAGCGTAAACAACAAACAAGAAATGAGGAAAGACGAACACAAATAATGGACGTTGAAAAAAAATAAAAAGAAGACAAATGAAAATGTTAAGTTTTTACGTATACAACAAATAAAAGAAATCATGAAAAATGGAGTAAAGTAATGTTAAGCCATTAAAATAAATTGCTTCTCAAAGTCAGTTGTCTTCTGCTG
Organism: Glossina fuscipes; assembly: GCF_014805625.2. Taxonomy (NCBI): domain Eukaryota; kingdom Metazoa; phylum Arthropoda; class Insecta; order Diptera; family Glossinidae; genus Glossina; species Glossina fuscipes. The sequence continues at coordinate 2,571,301 of NW_023998464.1, read as the reverse complement.
TTGATGCTTGCCCGTACCGAAAAGAGTGACGACGAATGATGATAGTCTATAGAGCCAAGAGATGAGCAAATATAATAAAATGCTGTAATAGTGGAAGTAATAGAAGGGTAGAAGTGATAGTGAGAAGAAAAAAGAAAAGAACAAATATCAACTTTTTTGTAAAATATACTATACTGCAACAACAACAACAAAAATGGATGGCATAAAGCTCTAGACTCTCACTGACGCATCACAGCAAAAAGACTAACAGGAGGCATTTGGAATACGTACACAATACACATACTTCAACTGTGCAGAACATTTTATGCCATTTCAATAAAACTGAATTGCCACTTTATAGTCGGCAATCGTCTCTCAGCATTCGCAAGCAATTCTAAAGTCAAGTGAAGCCTTCAAATAAAAGAGTCCACCACGACCTCACAAGCCAATCACAAGCCGACGACGTTCTTAAAACTCCGGCAACTGCATTAACATTCAGTCAGTCACTCAGTCAGCCAGTCAGTCAGTCAGTCAGTTAGCTATCGATATATTTTTGTGTGTTGGTTTCTTTTGGTATTTCTGTCTTACTCAATAAAAAAAAAGTTTAGTTAACGTCTACATAAGTCTTTCCACTACATCAATACGCTACACATACCAAACCATTCCATTTACCGGAAATACAATGTAGCTCAGATTTTTCCTCCTTCTTTAGTCTTCATTTAGCCTCATTTTTTTTTTTTTTTTTTTCTTCTCGCCGTGATTTGCGTGTAAAAACGAAAATTTTACTCTTACCCAAAATTGATATTAATGCTAAAATGTGAGTTCTCTGCTGCGTGTCTGAAAGTGAAGTTGAGGCAGTCCTTTGCTTCAGCTGCATTTCAATCTTATTAGTCGTAAAACTGAAGTATCTTCTATTTTACGTCAAAGCTAACAAACACATCTGTACACAGCAAGGACAACAAATCTCTGAGCAAACACTAAAATAAATTTTTCAAGTAATCAAAACCAAGAAATTACAATAACTTACACTAACATGCTTATTTATTAGAAAATTAGAAAGACATAGAACGAAAGAGATGGAATAAAGTAGGAAAAGCGAGAGAGTGTGAGAAAGGGAAAGGGCGGGAGGAATATGCGGTAGCATATTACGAATTATAAAATGAAAATGTAAAACGAAAAAGTATATAGCAATCTTTAAAAGCATACGGGTTTCGAGGATGTGCGGCAGTATTTCAATTTGCTTTCACTCATATAAAAAGTTGTTTATGCACTTTTTGGCTTGACGGCCCAAAGAAGCCCATGAAATTGCCAAGGTAGTGAGTGGCACTAGGTTATTGCATGAGACTCAAGAAATATCAAAATCGATTTGAAGCCATTATGTATACTTGTATACCTGTATACTTGTTCCACTTGTGATACATGCATTTTTGCGTTCCATCTGAAGTTCCCAAAATTTGAGATATTTTGATAAAATTTAATACGTTCGCATCAAATGGCCCAGAGATGTACTCTATTGAAAATTAATTCGATGGAAAAATTTTTTCGAATGCACTTTTACTTGTGAAACGCTTCCACTGTGACAGTTCGAGAATGGCGCGAAACTTAAAATGATACTGCTGTTGCTGGAAGACCTTACAAATACCTTTCATATGCATAAGTACATGGATAGGGATAGAGGTGTAGATCGATACGGAACCACCAATAACCATCGTTGTCAAACTTTGCCAACTTTTTAAACGGAATAAAGATATCAAAAGAAGACTATGCTATGAAGCACCTAACGTCCTTCTCTCAAATACGCGTTTAATACTTAAGGAGGGAAATCTTTCGTCTATTTCAAGTAGACTTACCATCTAGATTACGTGTTTAAAAGAAGAGCCGATAGTTTTAGTTACTAGTGTCGATCCTACCTTAGTCCTACAATTTATTTCTTTGGTCTAAATAAATTACTATAATAATAATATTATCTCTCTATACCGCATTTTTTATAGCTAACATCAACTTTCATCATTTAACATTCCTTCACATATATACATTAATATGTATGTAATAATGCAATTGATTATAAAATAAAACGGTGGTGTTATGTTGCTAAATTTTCAGAATGTTATTGAACTGTTGACCAACTGTTGACAGATAAGAGAGACGCACCTATATCTATTCTATAGTCGTCACAAATGTGAATGTAAATTTTACCCAAGACATAAGCAGTTGGCAGCTTAATGTGCTGAGAACGTATATTTGTAAGGTGGTGAAAAGATTATAAAGACTTCATAACCCTTGCCAGTTATTAAAGTCCGATTCATATCATTGTTGTACGCAACTTTTTCTATTCGGCAACTGAGGACGATATGTCGACATTTCATTAGTTTTGGCCACATTGCGGTGAAGTTTGTATCGATTTCCGTTATTTTGTCTCGGCAGGTTATTTTCCAGTAGTTTTATGTACACACGCACATATATATATGTATATATACGTATGTGAGATTTGCATCACAACTCTTTTTTTGTTATATTGTTTGGACCTTGTTATTATTTGTGGCGAGCCATATAGTTTAGATGTCCTCCACAGGACATCTTACAGGAGTGAATCCTTTTGAGGTAGTTTTCGATGATTTGCCTGCACAGCGAGGAATTGCTCACTCATAACTTGCAAGGTGGTCGGTTTTCAAATTTCCAAGCGTTTCGACGTCGTTCGCATACACTCAAATGTTTCCTTAACACCATCCAAAAAAGTCCAGCCAAATTTCTAGCGCAACAATGCCAAACAATGCCTCGTCCAGGACTATTTATGACACAAACGATCAGCAGTCATGTTTCTGTCGTCATATCATTTTCAATTCACAAACCACATCCAAATGTCAACATTTGTGCACGTGAAAGTTTTTCTGGAAGAGAAGGGAGGTTTCCCTTATTCCAAAGGGCCGAGTAACCTTTGTTACGACACCATTTAACCAAATATAAACTGCATTCCAGAGACACGAAACATAGCTCGAATTGACTCATTATTTTTGTAATAATTTTGACAAACAATACCGCACACAAATGCCAATACGAAAAAGAACATGGACAGTGTCTGACTTTTCAAAACAGAAATCTCTCGTTTGAAGATCCTATGTATTTTTTTTTTTCTTTTACATCATTATAATTAACTTCAAAGAATAAAAACGTATGAAGGGTAATTAATTGAATATTCAATTATGTAGAGTAACCTTCAACAATGATAAGCTGAGAATTATCGTAATGATTTTTACAAATTTTTATTCAAAGCGTTAATGAATCCAACCTAAGTATTTTTATTTAACATTAATACGGAAAGTGAATGCTATATAATGGAAAGGCGAATAACTGCGAAGAACGGACACACAATGCGAAGACAGAATTTCGTATTGGTTATTGGTTATCATTCACGTAAGTAGGTAGGCCACGGCCTACTATTAAACACTCTATACCGCTTCATATAACGACTTTTCGGAATGAGACATTATATGGGATGTGATTGAAAAAGTGGACCGATCTGAACCATTTTTAAGAGCATTCGCCGAAAGACGTCAATGCACCAAATTTCATCAAAATATCTCAAAAATTTGCGGCCTGTAGGATGAACACAGGCAAACATCACAGACAGACAGACAGACAGGCAGACAGCCAAGCTTAAATCGATCCAGAATCATTTTCTGAACCAATCGTTGTAATAAGTCATCCTGGTCGTTGCACACATGCGCGTAAATTCAAAAACTCTGGCGCTGCAAGTGGTGTAGAATATAAATAATTAATGATTTTTTTGATAAAAAACTTATCGGAAAACGTAAAAAGTGCACATCAAAACGAACATAATTGCCTGGCTTCAATCTGTTGCTAACATTTACTAATTCAGTATAGTATAATTATTTGGGCAACAAGCAGTTAAGGGAAATTATACTAAAGCTAGCGTAACGACAGTCCAGTAATCATTGTTTTCTAATTAATGCTTTTGAGCTCAGTTTAAAAAATATTTTATGAAATGGTTGCATTCAATGCGGTGATATATTAAAGCGAATTTGAAACACTTATACACTTATACTCAAAATGCACTAATGACATGATTTTCCATAAAAATACCCAACAACTACACAGTCTTCAAAATAAACAAGAACACATTTCAAGCTAAACTAAATGCGAGGCATGTCATCAACCAACATCCGTTGCGTTAATCTCTTTAGCACTAAGCAAACACTTTTCGAACGTGAACATACGTGCATGCCACACAACTCATCCTTCTTCATACAGCAAACACCTTAAGAAAACATAACAAAGGAACTAAGAGATATGAATGTCGCCCCCTCCATATCTTCAAAATGTTTCCGCGTAAAACGTAAAATTTCAACAAGAATAGAAGCGAAGCAAAAACAAAACTCAAGCAGAAGTATGAAAATGAATACGGAAAACAAATATCTGCATACACGTGAAGTGCAGAATAGATAAGAATTAAGGGATACCTGCATAGGAAGGGTACGAAAGGTAAATAGAAGTTGCGCTTGACGAAATGTTTCACACTTGGGCGAGTTTAAAACAGCAAAAGAAAAAATAGCAAATAGCAGCAGCAGCAGACAAAAGATAAAGGTGAAGAAAAGTTTGTACCGTATCGTTGTTGCTTTGGTTGTGTCGTCAACAACATGCAAAGTCCACATGACTGGGAACTATGTATGTAAGATTTTACGAAGAGCATACACCTCTACGTGTACTAACTAAAAACACACAGCCTCCTAACACATACAAGTAAGTTATCTTAAAGCTAGCTGAAGATTGTTGAAACAGTGTGTTAAGGCGGGTTTATAATATTCTCCTTGGATTTTTGATGCTTACTGTCAGTTTTGAATATTTTTGCAACTATACTCTTTAGCGCGATGCGTGCTTGTGATTGTTAAACATTTGTTGTTGTCGAAACTTTTGAAAAGTCTTTATTGTGTTACTTGTTATTATGTATGTATACGTTTTGAAAATGGTTTTTCCCGCAACTCACATAAATATTTATGACACTTTTGCTGTGTGACATTTTGTTGCGACTACCGCACAACAAGGCGTATAAGCAGCCATGTTTCTTTCTTAACAAGAATTCTCGTTGCAAACTAGACATTTCAAGCGAAAATGTAAGGAAATTGGCGGAAGTATATGCACACACATACATACACGCAAACACACACACACACACACTACATATACAACATTTAAAAATGTATAATTTCTTCTCGCAAGCCAAGTGGGATGCACGATGCATATGATACAATACAAATTCTCGTTCTTACGCTTCACTGTTAGCTGACTGTATGTCATCAAGCGTTATTCATATTGCTAAAGTTTTTATACACATATGCACGGGTGTTCTTGGACTTAAGGCTGTATACGATAAAAGTCTAGCAAAAATCAGTTTATTTATCTTTATCTGTACGTAAGTGCCAATGTTCATAATCTCTGTTGTTGATTATTGCATAAGTAATTAGTTAAATTTTTAAAACATACCATTTAGTTATCCAGCTATTAACATTCTATATAAACATGTTTACGCAAAATAATTAATACTATTATGTCTGGTGGGTGAATGAGCTGTAGTTAAGATAAAGGATAAGAATCCATATTGAAGGATTAAACAGAAAGAAAAATTTCTTAAAACAAAAATCCCTGAGACATAAGAAATACGTGCCGTTAATAAAGTGATTGGATCCGAACAAGATCGCACACTGTTCTCTCTAAAGCAAGGTCATAGCTTTCTCAGATCAAGTCAACCGTTCTTTGAAACAAGAAAGAAATTTGATCCAGCTTGTGTTGAACTTTCCAACAACGTGTTTTAACTTTTCTACAATATTTAGTTGATTTCGTGTTCGGCACTGACATATTAATAGGAAAAGAAAGCATAACATTCCAAGATCATAGTTCAGGAATGTTCTGTGGCAGAACCCACGAATTCTATAGTTGAACTAACTGTGGCGGTTATATTAAAAAATTTGTAAAACAAAAATTGTGATATCAATAGGAAGCTAAGGTAAAACACATTCCAAAAAAATCGAAATCAAAATAGCGATTAATTTAATATGAACAATAAACATATGCAACCAAAGAAATCGTCGCGTGCTTGCCAAAGGATTTTTCATAAGGGAGCTAAGTTTTATAGCCGCTATCATGCGAGAATACAAAGTCACAAAATGAACCGATCTTTAGGTTTGCGGAAATAAAATTAATATCCTGAAAGGTTCGATTGAGTCGATCGCTGAAGTTCATTTATATATATTTCCAGCAATAGCTGCTACCTGAAAAGGACGATTTTCATAAATAGATTATGTTTTTTATTGCAACAGCAAGTCCGGAGACTTTTTCTATAAAAACGCCTAATGTATATAATTTTTAAAGCGATAGTAGTGGTAGTTGAGTATTAGTCAGTCTTACATGGCTTCGGAGAAGTATACTTCTGATATCTTTAAGCCAACCATCGAGACCTGTACTAACAATGAAATATTTTAAGCAGATTATCCTTTCATTGCGGACAAAAATAACAACTTCCAAAATGTATATATACACTAAACCACTTGTGGTACAAAGCTACCCTAACTATGCGCGGATGTGTACAACGTCCAAAAGAAGTTAGGACAGACCTGTCTCTGATTATAAGCCGGGCTTGTGTGACCGTCTGTTCGTCACTTCCTCTGCTCGCCGTGTATTCTTGTTCGCAGTTTCGTAGATATTTTGACAAAATAGGGTACACCGGCACCTCTTGGCAAAAGGATAAACGCTATTGAAAACGGTTCGGGTCGCACCAGTTTTTCGACCACGTCAGGCATGACGCCTTATTTCTAAAGGTCGTCTTGTACGCCATGATTCACTAGGATGCTTTCGCCACTTTATTTTAAGTTCATCGGAAAAAGATGTTCATCTTTTTTGGAAGTATGTCTTAAAAAAGGGAGCATCTTATTGTTTCCTAAGTTATCCTAAGTTTCCTTCTATTGCCGATAATTTGGTTGATGGGCCCATATGGAGTTTTGTAAGTAGTGACGATAGAAACTAAAAAAACTCATCTTGGGTTTGCAAACATGAATAGACGGCGTTTAAAATCCGGCGCTATTTAAAGACTTCTCATTCGATTGAATTTCTAGTTTTAGAAAAACTTTATTTGTGTATGTATATATATGCATATTCTTGATAAGAAAATGAATAAACATTTATTTAATTTACTTGTAAGCGAGCACATGTGTATAAGAACGTCTGCATGTGTGTATTTCAGGTAAAAAGAAAAAAAGCATCGTAGAGTTTTTACCTACATATGGCTTCAGACCCTTGCAACATTGCTAATATTAGTCGGATCAAGCGATTGAACCACTCTTCATTGTCAACAAATAATATCATTAAACGACGCAAGTGAGACAAAGCATCCGGCATTGATCAATAAGAAAGGCATCGTTTGTGCCAGACCACACACACTTTTTCGATAAAAATTATCAGATCTTAGCTAAGAAATTTCGATGCATTGCCTCGTTCGGCTATCAAAATGATTTTAGTGGTATGAATCTGATTCCACAAGAGGACTGTGAATATGTTTTGATTCAGTTTTTTCCTACACGCCGCAGCAACTCTACCGTGGTAGCATAACTGTTTTACCGAAAAATTGGCATATAATTCAATTCCTTTAAAATATTCAAAATTGGAAAACACCACTAAGTTTTCCTTTTGCCTATGTACACAAGTACCACAACATCGAAAACATTATACAAGTCTAGCGAAAAAAATAAAACTTGATGTCATTGATGTATGCTATCGAATAAGTGTACATGTATAGCTAATAAATGCTAAACTGTATGTATAGCCAATAAAAGAAACGAGACATTGCTCGCTTATATATGGTAAACCATAAGTACGTATGTTTATATATATGCATTTGCGCAGATTATGCTAACATAATGATATTTTCATTCCGTTGTTAAAATGTCCCGAAGTATTGCAACTTGTTCGTCACCGTCACTTTATCGTATTGTGTTGCAATCCCCTTCGTGACTTCTATGAAAGCCAAGATTTTTCCCCGCCACGATGCGCTTACTATTTCTGCTATTCTTGTTGGTGCTGTTGTTGAAGCGCTTAACTTTTAACTTATAGCAGAGCTACTAATACAACGGCTTTACTGTGCAGCAGTGTTAACGTCCGTGTTAAAAATATTATCCTTTTATTGTGTTTCTTCGTTTTTCGCTTCTCTTACATAACGATAAAAAACAACAGATTATTTTATATATAAACCAGAAACAGGTGGAAGGTCGCACTATGGTAATAGCTTTACACGAACGAAGGAATACTTGAGAATTTTCCGAATTTTGAAACGAAATACTAATCAAAGCCTTTCTAGATCAATGCCATCAGTCTAATCCCCCTAACTAGGTATACCGGTGTGAACTCGACCGCATTTTGGTTGTTAATAAGTGATTCATGGTTGATTATTATCATGCGCCTGAAATGATGCACAGCTAAGTTGGATTTCCCCTATACGCGAACTATATGTACTGCACTTACATCGTATTGCAATAAAATATTTCCTAATAACGCGCAGAAACAAGCATCAAAAACTCCAAAAAGTATACACATTGTTGACAAGTTTTAAGTTTTGTCCGCCCATCTGTCTATCTGCCAAACTGCGTAGTACCTGCGGTTCTCCTGTCCGCAAAAATGATATCGCCTACAAACTTGCAATGGAATTTGAAAAGGACCCAAACTCTACACAAATACACCTACAACACACTCAAACACCTGTATATAGCAAAAAGTGAACACTTTTGCTTTCCGTTTTTTTTGCTCGGTACTCATAAAGTACAGCACATACACCGTATACACCGTATTTTTTTTCGCTTTTATTCTGAAAATGGAAGAAATCAACCGCTCCCACTGAATATTATAGAGTTTGAAAACTTAAGTCCTTTCCTTTTTTTTGATATCACGGCGATGGGTATAAAAGATTCGGTCACGACCGAACATACTTTTCTTACTTTTTTTATATATTTTTGTACGGGTAGTAAGAGCGGTATATCAAAACATTTGCAAGACAAATCTCATAGAGTGGATACATTGCTGATCAGCATCATATGCTAAACCGATTGAACCGTGTCCGTCTGTCTGTCTGTCTGTCTGTCTGTGTAAAGTCTGTGGTAAACAACGCACTGGTTAACAAAATGCGTCAATTGCCCACAAATTTGGCACAAAAGTTGGAAGTTCTTGCACGTAGGTTAGTAATGAAATTGAGTGAAACCAGTCTAACCACAGACACGACCATTGCACAAGAAAACCCGAGGCCACCTTGGTTTTCGAAATTAAACAATTTTAGTTCTTTACTCGTTACTTACAAACTGCAATATATACAACGATAGAAATTGGCATTTATATTCTGGGAGCGTTCCTGCAGCACCTATACAAAAATTTAAATAAACGGCCTCGGCCTAGTCAATATTATGGAATATGGAAATTTCGTTGTTTTATCACAATGCTTGAAAGACCCAGAAAGGAGCTTCGGAGGCCGCAAAACGTCCACATATTATTGATCAGAAGACAACGTTGAGGTCCATAAAACACGCAGTCACGTCCAAATGAAATTTTTTTACTCTTTATTCTATATTTCTTTCTCAATTTCTTAGCTAAACCCTGTGTTATTGACCTTTATTTGATTGAGTAGTAAGGCCTCTTAGTTACCTCTAAAGTTTTACGCGTTATATTCATACACTAAACGATTATTTCATACGAACATTATTTTAAAATACACATAAATATTACTGCTACGAGAACACCACGAAGTTTTTTCTCCAACCTATGTATACGGACAAGACATAGATATATGTACACAAGCTACACAAGCTTGTGAGAATATTAAAAAAATTGCTCGGATTCTATATCAACAAGTAAGCAAGCTACATTCGGCGGTGGTCGAATTTTTTTTAGCGCCTACTACACAACATTGAATGGGAGTGACCGATTCTTTTTTGTGTTTGTGCAGTTACTGTGAGGACAACGATAGAATATATGGGGAAATTTTTCTATCTGCTTTAGTTTATAAGTAGTGAGCAAAAAACCTGAGGACTTTGTTTTTGAAAATGATTTTGATTTATGTGATAAGGCGTATCGCCTAACCGAGTTGGCCCGCTTCCAATACCAACCTGCACGCGCAAAACTTCCAAAAGTTTTTGTTAGATTTGAACCCGATATCTTAATTTGATTCAATGTTTACTACAGTTGTTACGCCGAAGGACGGACGTGTCGACAGACATTCTTAATTGAATTTCGTACCAATCGAATATATAAATAGTATAGGGTATCGCTATAGCTTGCTTGCGGATGTTGCAAACGTTTTGCCAAATGAATTCTCCTAGTTGGGCGGTGGATATAAAAAAAAGATACAAATATTGCTTTGAGAAAATCTTGAAAGGTGTCTACTGGAAGTACATGGGTCAACTTCATTGATTGGTGTTGAGTTGTTCAACTTTTTCGACGAATGGATATCTTATACATGCCTTCTGCGATAATTTACCATTGCACACATGACGGCAATCGCGGAAATGTGCAATCAACTTGGAGTCGCATGGCGCATTTTACTCTAATTTGAGCCAGGGTCTGATAAAAAGGAAATCATCTGCTTAGCTGTACATCATTTTCGATTTCAGACACATCATATATTGTAAAATTTTTTCATTTTATCGCCACTTTTTTTTCTAATCAAAAAAAGGCTTGTTTTTGACTTTAATTAGTAGTAGACGTATGCAAAATTTCTAGATGAAACAAATAAAAAAGTTTTTCCATCCTTTTCACTCTTTAGTAACGTGACGTATTGCATTCACATCAAATTTCACAGGACTTTCCTTTTTTGGTCAATTTGTAAAGACAATCAGACAGCAATACAATAAAATTTAATTTTGCATCACGTCTTCAGTGTGAAACGTGACCTGAAAGCATCACTTGAGTGCTTCAGTTTTCGTGTACAAAGGAAAAAGGAAAATTTTAATCTAATTAAAAAAATTCAAATTAAATTTTGTGTTACTAATAATAAAATACAACTTTTTGTCTGCTAGTTTCGAATAATAAAAGAAAAAAATTCTCAAATTGTCCAGTAAACATAACGTGATGCTGCGTTATATTTATTTCCTTATATGTGATTTGATTTTTATGCATATTTTTACTTTTTTTCCATTCCAGATATTCGTTAAAAATGCACTCATTGTCTCAACATATTGTCTCATCGCAGCGGCCGTTTGCTTGCCCTCTGGAGAATTGCGCTTATGCTACCACCACCAAATCCCTGTTAAAAATTCACTCGGCTTCGCATTCAACGGAAAGTTTTCATTGCGAGCATGAAGATTGTAGCTATGTAGGAAAGAGTGAGTTACACATGAAACGGTAGGTTAAAGAAGTTTTAATACGCCTTTAAAACTATCATCCTTACAAACTTCATAAGCATGCTTTTTCTGAGTTCTCTTGAAGGCCGGTCTTCTTCTTTTGGATTAGTCATGTAGCGTTTAACACTCTGAATTGTAGATCGACGTGTGAAATCGTTACCACTTCAGGAAGACAGGCCCGTGAGAGTTTCTTATATATCCCATTCATTCAAGTTCCAATACTGATTGCTTTGAATTGAAACTTACTGCCTATTATGTCCATAGTTTTATAAACGCGATGGTCACTCTACTCATCAATTAAAGGTTCAAATACTATATTTCCGCTATCTGTTTTAATTTTTGCAACTGTCAGTCTTTCAGCAACGGAAGCACGTACGGTTTACAGACTATCGTACGATAGGAAAAACAACAAATAAGAATATCATGTACGGTCGTGACCACGTCTTTTATATCCGTCACCGTTATCCTAAAAAAGACAAAAACAGTGAAAGAAAAGAGGCTTTCAGGCGCTTTAATATGAAGTGGGCGCAGCTGATTTTTTCTACTGAAAATAAAAGTTTTTATCACATAGACGTGTAGGCGTTATAGACGTGCCCTGCGAGAAGTTTAGATCACTTTGCGCAGACAGACAAATGGACAGAGGAACAGAAGGACATGTTTAGGTGCATTCCGAATTTGAAACTTGCCAAGAATTTATCTCCTTCATGAGTTTGTTAGAAGTTGCTTTTTCACATTATAAGGGCATTGAAAAAAAAAATTAAAATTTGATACAGTATAACATTGGGTAGACGGGGTCAATTTTTTCCATTTTTGTACGAGTGCTAAGCCCGTAGAATATGCGTTCAAATTCTTTTATAATTATCTGCTATAGTTTATGAGTAACGAGCAAAAAAACGGGTTTTTTATTCCTTTTGGAAAACGGAGGTGTTATTAGTTTACGTGCTGTGGGCGTTTTTTTACGGCTAGGAGACTGTTTACTGCGGACATTACGCAGACTGTCAGACGAGCATGCTTAAATCGATTTGGAATTTGATGCTGATCAAGAGCATGTATATTTTGTGGGGTCTCTGATGCTTCCTTCTGGGCGTCGCAAACGTTTTCACAAAATGAATATACCCCGCATCCTTCGGTGATGGGTATAAAAATTAGTTTTAATAGTATCGTTGTTTCTTTAAATTTACTCATTTCCTTCTTTCTCAATAGCTACCTTAAATTTGCCTATCTATACGCTGTCTAAAGACGCCTTAAATATTATGTTTGCAGAATACTTTTTAAATAGTTCTCGGTTGTACTTTACATCCCATACTTCTAGCTTTTGTTTTTCCTGGAAATTTTTTTTGTTAATCCTTTACCCGTTTATCCGTCTTCATATTTTATGGCACCAACAGGTACCAGATCATCGAAAGCAATTATTTGATTTTATTTTTCCAACATTTTATAATTTCTGAAATTAGGATTTTTTTCTTTGAGTTAGGATTTTACGTTCTGTTTCGAGCAAATCGCTATGAGTAGCCAAATAGATAAGAATCGCGATTACCAAGTCAGTGTTTACGAGTTCAAGTCTCAGTGTGGTAAAGTGTACTTTGGCGGCAGCGATAATAAGTGCTCAGTCGATGAAGTCATAGCACATATAGATTGGACCCACATCCACTAGGATGCGGCATCACCTCCCTATTTCCTTTTTACTTTCTAACCATCACCGCGTTAATTAAATAGGAGACGTGGCCTTAAACATTCATACGCCATGTAAATGACGAGCATCGTAAACCGCCCCTCTGTTAAGCAAGACTGCAAATTTTACGCTAACCGACCCAAAATATATGTGAATATACATGCTATAGGAAACTTCTTAAGAGCACATTTAAATGTAATGGAAAAACAACAAAAAATTTGCTATTTTCTTTCACTTTTTTTTTTGGTGACGTTTTTTTCCTACCTTTCGAACAGCGTAAGCATCCTGCCCATATTTTGAGGCGATTCAATTTTTGGCACCTTCATAAGGACGAAAGTGCTGGTCAACCAGAACGCGCACCATTGTTCGAAACGAGTGATAGTCAGAGCGATTATGTCAGCAGACTACGTCTGTTTATTTTCACTCCCACATACCATTACAAAAAGAGGGTATACGGAAAGTTATACACCTGCTAGTGTTCTCTGACTTCGTAATATTACCTCTGCTCTTTCTCTACCTTAGCTGCGGTTTGCAAGCGATCGCCGCAAAATTCAATGATAGATTCGAATATTCTTACGAACTGTTATTTTCTATTTACATTCGAAACCACATTTGCAATCAAACGGGAATTTTGACAAAACAAAATTATGAACATAAGCGACTATCGCGGCGTAAACTCAAACTTTAAAGTTTCTTAGACATCTATCAGAGATCATATCGCCGCAACGTCGCATTGATCATTGTCTTTTTGACATTTGGGCAAATGCACACTTTAATATCGTATTCAGACACGTCGCACCTTATAAGGCATTCACAAGAATTTGATTTTGTGACTTTTGTGGCTTAATTACGTTTCTTTGTAGCGAAAGTGACATAGAAGGTTTTTATTGTGTCCATTGCTCCAGCGTACCAAATTCAATAAAAAATCACAAACGCCATGACATGACTGGTAACCAAACCCCGCTCCACTATGTAACTAGGAGTTGATACAAGGAATTGACAAAAGAAATTTTAGACCATATAAATAGAGGCGAAACTAGCGAGGAAGCGGCACAACAGCCACAAAAAAACTCTGACATCGAACAAAATGAAATGCAAAGATTTAAAACGATACACGATATTATTTTTGATGTTGTTGCATTTAAAATATTTTTCGCGGAAGCGTTCTCTGTTTTAAAGACATAATTTGACTAAGTCCACACCATCTGAAACAAAAAGCATACATTCCCACCATGCTAGTGTTGACTTCAAGTCGTGCTCTCCTCTGTTCACCTATTTGCGTTCCCTTTGTAGGCAGCACAGAAATTTTGTATTTGAGATGAATACAACATAAACTTGTACGCAATTGTATAAAATGTCGCACTAAAGCGCAAGCAAGACGCTTTCCTGAAGTTTTGAATAGATGCACTTTTACGTTAAAACAAAGACATTTGTGGGAAAACTTTACCCTGTCGGCTTCTGGAGAGCGATAGTGCCGCTTATAAGTAATAAACAGCACATGCGTTACGATACCCAAACCTCAAATAGTTATGATGCAGAGCAGGCGAACCATTAACACAAAGGACAATAAAGCTGAATAACCATTCAGACTCCATGTGACGTAACGCTATGGCAGGATATTTTACGACTTTTTCCAGCGAAATGAAACCATCACCAAGGACTGGTTCCAAGAATAACTGATGCAATTGTGTCAAACAATGGGCATAAAATGCCGAAAGTAGCGATATTTCGAGTTTTTAATAACAAAACTCGCTCAAAAAATGTTTGCAGTTCTCACCTGGAATGTCCTGTCCTCCTCGCTATTGTTAGCAGATATTGTTCCTTCCGATTGAACAGATCGACAAATTTCCCTCTCCTTCTTCTCAACCTGACTATGTGTATATATGAAAACTTGCTTTAATGTGTTCTCAACATTCGGCCAATGGACGATTGTAAACCAAATAAATGCACACGTTAGCAATGAAATCTTTTTGCGAACATTGAAAATGCATCAGTGTCTGTTGTTAATCGGAGCAAAACTCCCGATTTTTTCTATACTTCGAACACTTTTTCGCAGCATCTACTTGCTCTAGATTGGGGTTGTGGTTACTATTGCTAGAAATTTCATAAATGAATTAGAGATTAGAATAGTTCATGCTACGTACGATTCGTGTCCCTACAATTAGATTCTTTCCGTGTTGAGATTTAGCTAAGATTTGCATTTCAGCCTACATGCACAATAAAAATGATTAGAGAGAAAGAGAGACGGCAATTGCCCGATTACCATCACTTTGCTTTATTATCCTATGTATTGTGTATGACAAAAAAAAAAACATTTGAGCTTTCAATTTTAATATTTCCGACTTTCTAGACTATTTCACCTCTCAGAGCAAATTGAAATATAATTAAAATTTTCTCTTCCTCTTATTTCAGGCATTTACTGTCACACACTCCGGCTAATAGCGAAAACAAACTGTATGCCTGCCCCAAATGCCATTTTAAGGCAAAAACAAAAAATCATCTCGAGCGTCATATTCGGTCTCACACCGGTGATAAACCATATCCATGTCCATATTGTCAATTCCGTAGCAGTTCTTTGGAAAATCTACGCAAACACATCTTAAAGACTGGCAAACATCCAGACAAATTTATGTATGAATGTCAACTGTGCTCAAAAATGTTGTCAACCGCCAACAACGCTTCAAAAGCTGACGAAATATTTAAAACAAATTCACACCAAGCATATCAACAGCATCTGAAGACACATATATAAGAAAAAGAATTTAATTAACACTAGAACTACCGGCCTTTAGCACCGGTTGTTTTTATTTTAAAGACTTAAGTTGGCTCATGCCTTTGCTGAAGTGCTTCCGCCGTAAAAATGAAAGTATTAACTGAAACTTAGCGTGTACATTTCTGG
This sequence comes from Glossina fuscipes, assembly GCF_014805625.2. Lineage (NCBI taxonomy): Eukaryota > Metazoa > Arthropoda > Insecta > Diptera > Glossinidae > Glossina > Glossina fuscipes. Next base: position 2,555,364 of record NW_023998464.1, on the reverse strand, counting down.
ATCGATTAAAGTGCGGCCTACATGCAGACAGGCAATAGACAAGGAACTGAAGCAATCTCGAAATAAGTGAAAAGACTTGGGTCGGGGGCCAGGGGCCACCGTTAAATATCCTACATTACTTTGCTTAACACAGTTCAATAAATAACTTTTGAATGTAAGCTACTATATAGGATCTGATCGAAAAGATGGTCCGACCCGAGTCGTTCTCAATAGCCAAGACCAAGACATGTCAATGTATCAGATTTCTTCTAAATGTCTCAAAAATTGCCTTGGATGCGAGAAAGCAAAACAGATAGACGAAAAGACAAGCTTAAATCGATTCAGAAAGTGATCCTGAACCGATCGGTAAATTACAAGGTGTGTCTATCTTAAGTCTTTCTAGGCATAGACTTAACATATCCTTGTAATATATTGTGGTGTAGGGTATAAAAAACGAATAATGCTTTCTTATTTTTCTTCAAAACGATTTTGACCGTCTGTAGTATTATCGATCTGTCGCATTCTACAGTAATTTACAAGTTATTGCTAAGTTTACATTTTACACCTAACCTAGTTAAGATAGTGTAATTCTAGTAATAATCTATTAATATAATATTATTTGCTTAAGCTGTAATTCTAGTAATAACCCATTTTTATATTATATGCTTACGTTACCATTCTAGCGATAACCTACTTTAGTTATATTAATTGCTTAAGTTAGCTTTAAATTATTTCCTATATAAGATACTGACCATACATCAGTTAGGTCAGAATATAAGCAGTAGTGTAATAAGTCTAATAGAACATAAGCCAAAATCTAAATAAAGAGTAACTAATAAAAGAACCTTAAATATTGAGTGGTTTCACTACACGTCACTTCGCGCGGGAAGCAGAATTAGTAAGTGCTAATGAACTGGAAGGAACAATGAACAAAGCGTTGGGCGATATTTGATTGCAAGGTTCAATTAGACGCTCCAAGATATTTATAGAAACTGAAAACCATGTCAGGGCACTGCTTCTTATTTATATATATTATATTGGTAATTGATGGTTGGCCTGTGTTAATTCCAGGACTTCTTACGTTTTTGTAGACAAAATCAGCAAATCAATGTACTGAAAAAGCAGAACGACAAAATTATGCATTTGAAATCACATGTCGCGAATTTTCTGTTAAACCATCAGATAATTCAGGACACCCTGTCATTTTCTGTTAAAAAATCTCCAAATCTATCAAAGTAAAGAATTTCATAAGCAGAAGAAGAATAAAAGTAAACAAGCAACAAAAGCATCTGCGTATCAATATTCAAATTTAACACTTCTTTTTTAAGTACCTCTCTGAGTTATTCTCTCGATTTTTAATCAATCAGTGTTTATTTTTGTCTTTATAAATACAACATATCCATTAGCAACAGAATTAGCGTTATTAATTCATATTCAGCATTAATTTGTACAACTTTATGATTGATAATTAAAGTTTTGAATCTTCACATATTTTATTTTTAGTGTTTTTTAAAAGCATCATTAAATTGATGATACTCTCTATAATCTTAATTAAGCTAACGACTAATCTTAATTTTTATATCTTAGAAAAGTTATTACTGCGGATAGTAAAGGCAACCGCGACTTTTTTCTTGCTTTGCATAAAAACCCCTAATCGTCGCCATAAAGAAACAAATCCAAACGTAACAAAATTATAAGAAACAATATCTGACATTCAAAAACACTCCCAAACTTACTTGATTGATAGGTCAGGGAAAGGAAGAACTATCCGTTATTAATGAACTGTTGAACGTTGAAAATAATTCTTGGTAATGGAAAATAAACAAAATTGCAGTATTACAATAGAGAAAGAAAGCTACACTGCAATAAGTCTCCATAAAAGTGGTATTGTACGACCAGAAAGTATATTGTACGACCAGAAAGTATATTGTACGACCAGAAAAGTA
>NW_023998464.1:2535497-2553429 GCF_014805625.2 Glossina fuscipes | reverse complement strand
AAAGTATATTGTACGACCAGAAAGTATATTGTACGACCAGAAAAGTATATTGTACGACCAGAAAGTATATTGTACGACCAGAAAAGTATATTGTACGACCAGAAAGTATATTGCACGACCAGAAAAGTATATTGTACGACCAGAAAGTATATTGTACGACCAGAAAAGTATATTGTACGAGTGGTAAAGGGCTTATCTGATCTTGGTAAATGGCTTCATAATGCCAGTAATTTACGTAGACATAGAAAATCTATAAAGCTAGTGGTCTCAGGCGCAGAGGAAGTAAAAGTAAACCTTGTTTATAGGAACACATTTCATTAAAAATGTTTTTATAGAAAATTTTCTTTTATTATTATTTATTGGGATCTCTGGGTGCTTTCCACTAAGTTTTTCTGGTTAGGAAAACATGTGTTGTCGTAAGTTTCGGGTCATTGCCTTTTAGTGCATCTGCTATATGAGACATTACAACCATTGAAACATCAACCATTGCAAGCGCAGTCAAAGGTAGACACAAAGGTAGACACAAAATAGCCAAATGAAAAGAAAACATATGAAATTGTTTACAAATCATTTAATTACTCTCTCAAATTACCAAATTCGAAGTTCAAATGCATTCACACAAATGTCGCTCATTTAATTACCAAATTCGAAGTTCAAATACATTGCAACAAGTGGTCGCGCATTTAGTTACTCTCTCAAATTACCAAATTCGAAGTTCAAATGCATTCAACAAATCTTGCTCATTTAATTACTCTCTCAAATTACCAACATATACTAACGAATAAACTTTGAATATTGAAATCTTATTAATCACAACGACGGCCAATCAACATTGATTATTATGAAATGTGAATAAGTTGATCATTCTGTAATTTGTTTAAAAGATTTTAGGGACTGGTTGGCTTCGTTTTTGTCGTCCATTTCATTTTCTTTGGAATTCACACTGCAACTACCTGACGAAATTCTTAACGTAACCGTGCCTTTATCCGTGGCTTAGTTATCAACAACAAAGGCAGAAATCGCATTCAGAAACATCCATCTCAACGATAAGTTCTGCGAGAATATTGAATACATCTTAGCATGCTTTGCAAAGATCAATTATCCCAAATTCTACAATTTTTTCATTAGCAATACGTTTAAAAAGAGCGACAAAGTCATAATCGTAAAAACTACATTAATATTGTGACAAGTGGTGTCAAGTGACCAAATGAAATGAAATGTTTAGGGATGCCAAAGTGAACAAAATCAGGAGCTGTAAAAAATTTGAGTAGAATTGCATAAGAAATATTATTTGGGTTAATTATTAAAAATATAAAAATATTGAAAAAAAATATATTTACAAAAAAAAGTAATAATATATATGTACAAAAAAAAAGTTTTTAATTCAAACTATTTGGTTTGAAATTTTTTCAAGAGAGACAATTTACTTCGCCATACATTTCTGTAGACATGGCTTCTTAAATCTCCAGGCATTCAAAACTAAGCTGAGTAAAATAAGACAAAAAAATTTAGAGAATTTATAGGTTTATATTAAAACAAATGAAAGACATACCTCTTTTTTTCAGACACGAGTTAAACAAAATTTTACACTAAGAAAAGAAATTGAGCAGTTGAGCGAATCAGCAACAGGAAGGTTCAAATTGAGCAAGAAATTCTTTGTTTCAACCTCAATCAAGTTATTAATGTTGAATTGTAAGCAAAACCACACGCATGGCAAAAGTAAAGAAAAAGTACAATTTGCAGCAACCAAATAGGCACTAGAACTGGTAACAATAAACACACACAGTAGTATTGCAGTAGTTTTAATTGATGAACAACAGCTGTTTGACATTTGACAAAGATCTGCTTGGTGTTGCCATACAAATTTGGTTTTAGTTTAACAGAAAACCAAGCTTTTTTAACGGAAAACCAGTAAATTTAACAGAAATCGGACTTTACTACGTTAGTAGGTTTCCGGATTTCCTGATTGTTTCCGATTCTTTTTCTTTGACTTGGTCGCTTTTTCTCTTCTAGATGGTTTTGGAAAATACGCGAATTAAACTTATTTAATTTTGCAAGTTAGCCTAAAAGTAGACCGCCATAATTTTTTTTATTATCAAGTTAAACAAAACAGTAGCTAAATTTTCTGCTATTTGCAGAACGAACGTAATTCTCTACGCTAATTTGCAAAGCCGTCGGCAAAATTCTCCAATTTGTTCCTCTTTTACAGCACCACTGCGAAAACGACGTATATATATATATATATGTTAGTGGTTTGTGCCATCGATAAAGTAGTTACATATTCGAGTTTTTATGCTGTCGTTAGGGAAAACAGCCAACTCAACTAAGCAAAAATTAATTAATTAAATAACTTTAGTTAATAATAGACCGTAATACGCTTTTTAGTTAATTTCAAAGCTATGTAAATTCTTTCAATATCAGTTATATTCTTAAAACCGGCCCCTTTAATTTAATAAGCATGTATTATTATTCAACATTACAAAATATTAAATTTCAAGGTCTTGCTTTGAGTTATTGTTTGAACAAGCGGAAACGATAGATTCGATTGGTTTATACGGCTCATTTTACTTCCGTCATTTAATGTTAGATATCTTCTGATAAGAAGATGAACTAAAATATACAAAAGCTAATTTAAACATGCTCAGAAAACGCTTTTTTTAAAAAACAATTTATTTTCCGAAGGTATACAGCAAAAGATTAGAAAAATTGTATTCATTTTATATTAAATAAATGTATACAAAAATAAAATATATATAAAAGAATGATTAAATGATCAGAACCCGCAAATTGAGCATTTCCATTTTAATGATTGCAATGAAATTGCAGCAAACTTGCCCATCAAGTAGAAGCACACGATTTTAATGCAGGGTAAAGGTATAATAATATAATGTATCCACTAAACATAAACGTGCTAAAAAAAATAATACGAAAAAAATGAGTGAAGTACGTTTAAAAACGCAGAGCTGCAATTGATACCATATACAGGTCGAAAATAACAAAGATTGTTATATAACTCAATTTTTTCATCAAAGTGAAAAAGAAACAATTGGTAAAAACGCCGAGGAAACAATGGAAATTATGAAAAATTCGGATGCCAAGGATGCAATCGGCGAACAGAAGGAAAGAATAACATAAAAAATAAAGATTCGCCACAAAAATAATTTCTGGAGAGAAAGCTTTCAAACAGGAAAATACCTATCAAGAATTATGTATGCAATTCCATAACTGTTCATGAGGGAGCCATTTTGTCTTAAAAAAGGGGCAAAGCAGAAAGGAAGCTAACTCAATTTAAAGGCGAGAAGATACTGGCGAAAATGCCGAATTATATTGTCTACATTGAAATACAGCGGATGTCAGCCATTTGAAAATTTTTTCTATCGAAATGTAAACTATTTTATTTATTTTTGCCTTTGTTTCTACTATAGCTATTTAATATTACCACTTTAAAGAGCCCTACGATCCAGAACACGAATGTAGCGCCACTAAATTTTATATGGCACGCTCTAAAGCTAAGATAAGGAACGCTCTAACTGTCAGCAATTGGGAAATTGTCAAGAACATCAAGTGCTTGGTTTCAATCCGGCCCCTGATATCAAGAGAGAGGGGTAAGCGACTTTTAAACAACACAAAACAAATCTGCGTTTTATTACCTCCTCTTCACAAACTTTTTGGTAAGGATGAAGCTAGCTTTGCAATGGATGTTCAAATCACTCCATGGCAGAGCACCTAATTATTTTATTTTAACACTTTTTGCCTTATCTTTTATATCAAAAGGTATCGAAATGGCTTGGAATTATAATTATAAAGTTGGCTTGAGATACGGCAAAGTTTTATATTGCCAATGCGCAGCTCCGAATTGCTGCTCGTTTTTATTATCAACTGTATTTATTTCTTTTCAACACATTCTTGTGAAATCCCCACATAATGATTTCGCTTAATTGTAGAATATTTGAAACTTAATGTTAACTATTCGGAAAGATGACTAAATTTTTGCATAAGATGTACCGCCAAATCTATAATCTAAATAATCATCACTGATGTCAAAAATGATCTATCTTTTTATCCACAATTTTCTAATCAAAATTAAAACGCCTTTTGCCATCAAATCGATAACCATACGCGGCTGCATTCTTTGTATCCACTAACGCTGGATTGCGATGCTTAAAAAAACTGCCATGCGCATGAGCGGGCCGTGAAGCACTATTTGGCACACCATCCATTTCGCGCGGGTAAAAGGCTTCAAACATACCTTCGGGCGGTAAAACTGAGGCTAGCTTTTTATCATTTGGATCATAAGCATAGGAGGAATAAAAGTTGATGAACAGAACTACAAATGACAGCATAGTGATGATATTCCAGTACATGCTAGCGGGCGACATATGTTTTCTTATTTACTTGTTCTACTTTTTAAACGTCTCTTTATTTTTCTTATAGTACTACTTTCAACAATTGAATAATTATTTTACTTTATTCCTTACTACAATTTCTTCTTCGTTTCATTTGTTAATCATTTTTTGTTAATAGAAATATTTTGACCAAATAACCTTTTATACAAAGCATTCAACATACTCAATTGCAATTAGCCTCTTTTTTTTTAATCTTTATTTCCACTTTGTTTTTATCAGATTAATTTTCTATCTATATTATTGTTCCAAACAATTTTCAATTGAAACTATTGAAATTTATGGCGAAAGTTCGCCGACGATCTCAACACTGCCTTTGTTTGTATCCCCTTCATTTACTTACAATAATAACACGAATATATTAAGAAAATTAAAATACAAACGTGACTTGGCTGCATTTTCGTGTACTAAAAGGGGCTTCCTATTATATTTAATATACTTAATTAGGTATTGTTCTATCTGTATGGTATAAATTCAGTTCCCGAACAAATCCATATAACTGTTATTATTAAAAAAAAAAATGTAATGATGCCTATCCTATCGACGAATAAGAAGAGTAATGAGAACGTTAACATTTAAGAATAAAAGATTTTTTTACATTCGCTTTAAAATTAGAATACGTCAAGCCTTAAAATTAAAACTTGGATTTCAGAAGTTGAGCAAAGTGAAAGAAATTAATCCCACGGTTAAATTATGTTTACAGATACAACATTAATTTGAGGAAACAGTGAGGTTGAATCCACAATTTATTGCTATATGGACGTTTTAAAGATCTACATAAAGTTAAAGTCCATAATAAAAAACTATTAAATACTTGTTTTTATTGGCAGTCTGCGAAGCCAGTGTTACGGTAGCAAGGAAGTGTTGAAAACGACCATTTGGAATTCATATATTGTTTTACTCATCTTAATTTCCATAATTTGCTTAAATTTTATGACGCTTGCTTATTCCTTAGTTACTTTTAGTGACTGTTCCGTCATTTAAAAATTATCCTCTCTAATATGGCGTTTTAATACACTAATTTGCAAAATGACTGCTAAATTGAAAATAAATCGCTTTTATCGTTTCTTATAATATATATACACAATAAACCAATATTTCAAATCATTTAATACAAAGTAAATATATTAATTATATATATAGAAATAATATAATAATTATATAGAAAACTTTTAAACCTAAAATAAGTCTTCTTTATACCTACTTCTATGTTTTCTTTTGGAATTTTTTTACAAAACGATATGATTTTCTAATTCCACCAAAGTCTCGGAAGAAGTTGGACAATTTAGACTGCGCTTGTCTGCTTTTTTCCTACGTGGCGGACGAGTAATATGGGTATATTAATAAAAACTATAAAAACAAAAATAACATGGCGGACGTATAAGACGCAAAATTGAAGAAAAAACTTTAATCAAGTAATCACTAAAATAAAAAATAATATTATATTCCAAATCTAACCCCATTATAATATTATATTTCAAAACGAAGGCCCAAACAAATCCTCAAATTTGTAAAAATTAAGGTAGAAAATTGAACGTACACATTTATAATTGCTGTGTAATTATGTAATTCTCATTATGCAATTCACACAAACAAGCATACTTTTATCACAATACAAATTAAAAAATTATGAATTTTATAAAATTTAATGTGTAAAGAAATAAAATATTTTTGTGTCACGGTTGTTATGAAAATAGATTTTTCAATCGGCATTTCTTTTCTTCCATTACTTCATAATTCATTAAAGTTAACGGTTTGTAAATTGCATTTTGATCATAATTCATGCATGTTAACGGTTTGTAGATTGTATATTTTTTTTGCAAGAACTTGTGTCCACATTGGGTCTTTTTTACACATCCCAACCAACTTTCGATAGTTAATTTGCTGAAAAAGAAGAACTTGGGCAATTTTAATTCTTCCCTTAAAAACGCAATTAAAGCTTATTTTGTCAGGATCGTATAAAGTTTAAAATATTAAGATGAACTAAGTAAAGAAAGAAAGTAGATTCAATTCGTCAACGGGAGTGCCGTCATTATCAACTTGTACATAAAACTTAACAAGATAAATCAAATGGTCGTAACATGTTTTCACATGCCTATTCACATGTTATTCGCATTAACATATATGATAATTAAAGGATTTAGGATTTAAAGGAATATATCTCTTGTTAAACTTCACATTTTTCATAAACATTAATATTTTATCTCGTATTGAAGTCACAAGCATAAAATTAGAATTTTTCCGAGTATGCGCTAATTTCCTCGCAACGCATTTCTTTAAGTATGATTTTGTGGTAATCATAGGAAACAATTTGACAGCACTTAACGAAAAGAGACTATAAATTGATATGGCGAAGAAAAAGAAGAAGAATAGAAAACAAGAATTTCGTGTGTATGCGTATAAAAATTAGATGTTGTTTTAATTAAATATATAAAATTAAACTTAAAATTATGTAAAGCAGAATTTAAATTTATTGATAATGAAAATAAATATATTTATGTGTTTGTAAAAATGTATGAGTGAAATTTTAGTCAAAGTATTATTGATTATCATAAGTTTTTTTCTCGTTGTGTGAATGTGAGCAATAACAGCAGAATACGGGTTCTTTAAAACACAGTGGAAAAAGAAAAACAAACGGGCGATGCAATGATCGGTACAATGGATACACGGTCATATGCATCTACAGCAACGGGACGTAGCGATTTTGTAACGCCAGGTAAAATTATGGACACTTTCACAGCGCATGATTACCATTAAGCGCAACTTTTAACTAACTAATTGACAATAACAAACAAATGGCAATACATTCCATACATTCCTATGCATATAAAAATGCTACGGCACACCTTTTTTGCACTTACCTATGGTATGATTGTAAACGAAAAGAAAAATCTCGATTGAGAGTCTTAAGTGTCTGAAAAAAATTTGCAACTCGACGGTATCCCAAAATTTATCTGAGTGCTACACAACGGATGTACATATATATTTGGTCTACAACTTAATTTCTAAGTAAATGATTTTTTGAGGCAATTCTTCTTGCTTCTTCTTCTATGAACCTATATAGTCGTTATTTTCGAAATATTATATGTTAAAAATAGTTATCTCTCGGTTGCTCGGCTTAATTCAAAACCTATATATATTCTAAATTTTCTGCAGAAATAATGAGTTTCCTTATATAAAAAATGTCTTTTGTAGCTAGTCCATGCTTACCACCGCACAGAATTTCTGATATTTTATATTAATGAGATGAATTGTTAACGTATGTGTTGTCTAGTTATCAGTTTGGGCATATTTGTTATTTACCGAGACTGTTTTGGGCTTCTAGAACTTTTTAAAAATATTGTAAATACATTTAAATTCCACTTTTAGGCAGCGCCGCAGATGGTTGCTCCTTCCCTTAAAAAGTCACATATATAGACTTAAATGAAGAATAAAGATGAAATAAGATGCAGGAATTTGTTAGCGTATATGGGAGAATCGTTGAGTTTGTTTTACTTTAAGATGTCCACTACAGTCTAATAATTGTTTTCCCCTATTTTCAGGTCGAACTTTGTGGCGCGAAGGGTTATAATCTTAATTTCTTAATAGTTCCATATATTTTGTACGTTCAAAATATATCAAATACCAAACCAACTTATCATGTCCGAATTATTCGCCAAGAAATGCATGCTAAGCCGAGCATATTTTTGTTTGAGAACGTTTCCCGGCATTCGCTTTAAACTTTGTCAGATTAATTGTTATCTAATGAGCTGAGTTACAATTTTTAATTATAATTTATTTATTGCAGAATTAACACCAGAGCAACATAAACTTTTGCTTGAGCTGCGTAGAAGGCGACAAGAGATCTTACTTGAAATACAGGTAATTCCCTCTCATTTATTCATACATTCTGTTTTAGCGTTTTTTTTTTCTTTGCATATGTTACATTATTCAATTATTGTCGCCGAAACAAATTCTACTTTACCATTTTAATGTTCATTTCTGAGGGTTATACTAATATCACTTGTGTTTTTTGTCGATTTATTCAAAAACAATTTGAAAATACGTTAAAATGTTTTAAATACGTCAATAAGACGTTAATAAACGGACATCCGCTATTGCTTTCTGATCATTGCAAAACAATTGGACATATTAGGTATCTTTTTCTGCCTCTAATACCCATGAATATTCGCCGGAGATCCGCAGCGCACACTTCCTGTATGGACAAAAAATTGATGGCTTGCAAAAGATGTTTATTCGAAGCTTTGCGCAAGTATTCTTTAGAGTTAAATGAAACGCCAAAGCAGAAATGATTCCGGTTGGCTAGTTTAAACGATATATTTAACCACATATGTTTCAGTCTTAGATAATTTAAACACTATTGTATAGATAAGGGAGCATAAATTTCCAGATTTTAAATATCCCATACCATAGATATCTCCGATTGACGATTGAAACGGACGCAGATGTTTTTTTAACTGACAATTAGCTTGGTTTGGCTGGTTCGTTCGTTCGTTGACTGTTGTCTGTCTAAAAATTACGATTGTTTGCCTGTTTCAAGTGGTTTAAGGACGTGGCTCGTAAGATTGAACTGTCTCCATAAGTGATATACACAGAAACAAATTAGCAAAAAAAGAAAATTTTCTCCATTAAGATTTTTGCAAAAGTTTTTTTGTGTGGATCCATTCCTTATTAGCTTAGTCCATTTAATCTCAACAAATGTAGATAGAATATAACTTCTTTACATAAAGCAATCACTGAGCTAAATGGATATAGTACCTTTCTCATATGGTGAGCAACACGCAAAAAGTACACCCATTACCTATATTAAGGATTAGCTTGATCTTACAACTGATGTTGGCATATCTTTCCCTCTTATTTGTATTTCCGACAAAATTATGAATGAATATATATGTATATGATTAATATAAAATATACCTTTGCGTTAATAAGATTTACTTGATAAATGTGTCTTTGCTTAAAGCTTACAAATGACAATGACATTACAATAAAGTTTTTTTCATGGAAAGTGGATAGTCTCAGTGTTGTTTTATTCGTTACTCAATGATAGTCCAAAACTCGGTCCGTGCCGAATATAGTTTTCTCATTTGTTTTTTTTTCACTTTTGTTAGGTTCCGTTGGTTCGCTATGTTGATTGGAAATTTGCAAATTTATACATGCCATCTAGAAGTAATATATTTATATATATATAACACTGAAAATTATGTTTCCTTACAAGGCAATCTTTTGAGTTTTCTAACAAGTAATAAAGTTATATTCGGCGGACGCACAATCTGGCATACCCACCATTATGTTTTCGCATTCTAGTCTCCGAGTTCTTTTATTCGATAGTTCTTTTTTTCAATCGTCTTCGATAACTATACAACCGTTCATGTCACAAACATAAACTTAAGGTTTTTATGTCCAAGAAATTGGCTTTTATTTTAAACGCCCCAAAATTTTACGTATTAAACGTCCACCATAATGAAATTGTAACTAACACACATTATCGCATTCTCCTCTTCAACTCCTTTCATTTGATACCTACATCGAAGGCATTTTTAAGAAAACATTATTCACTAAGTAGTGACACACAATCACAATTAATTTAGAATTAACACAATTAGCTTCTCGCATTCCACCCTCGAAGTCCTTTTATGCGATATCCATATCAACTGTGTTATAACGCAAAAATTAGTTCTCAACGTCGTGCCGTCCGAAATATGTAATTTGGAACTAACACCATTAGCTCCTCGCATTCTACTCTCCAAGTCCTTTTCTTTGATACCCAAGTCGCTCGTACTAGGGAACATTAATCCACCAGGTAGCGGTGTCTACCATATTCATTTTAGAACTAACGCAGTTTTAGGCAGACAATATATTTTCATTTGAGGAATGTACAATAGAGTTTTAAACATTCCGTCTTGTTTGCCTTATGATAAATAAGCATAAAACCTCAGAAAAGTGGAAGAAAGAAAATTTATTCATTTGTAACTTTGCGTGGGCAAAGTCGATTTTGGGCCATTTTCGTACTTTGCAGAGTGGAGTGCTTCGTAAAGTAAATGTGGAAAATTTCAGCCTTCTAACTTTAATAATTTTTGAATAACGAGCAAAAGCCCACAAATTTTTGTTAAAAAAAGCGGAGTTGCGTTCAGGTTACGCTCCACTACGAGCTTCTACTCTAACCCAGCTTTGTGTCACTTTGGCCCATTTCCAATACCCACCTGCTTGCAAAAACCTCCAATATTTCTACCAAATTTGAGTTTTTTGCGACCCGGAGAATGCCATAACAAACACCACACATACAAACCGACGGACAGACATGGCTTAATAAATTCAAAATTTCAAGCTGATCAAGAATGTATATACTTTATAGGGTCTCTGAAGCTTCCCTTTATTATGAAAATAACAAAATGAGTGCATCCCCTTCCCTGAGTGGCGAGTATAATAAAATAATACCAGACTAATAAGATATTAATAGATAAAGCAACAAACAAACAATAGATCAATTTCGAACACGAGCGTTAAAGGATTATTTGCACTCATAAACTGTGATTTTTCTAGGAAATGTTTACTCAGTACCTAATGCGAAATAATTTTATCGACAGTGAACGTTTAATTGAAATATATATAACTTTTATTTATTCGATAAAGTCGCTGATTTTAAGAAAGTAAATAAAACACTTTTGTTAAATGGCACTTATGGCGTATATAGCTAAACTCATATCTCAAGGTAAGGTAAATTTCCAAATGTTCACCCTAAACATTAGATGTTATTGTAGCGAGACTTAGAACACGTTTTCTACGGTTGCGACTCCTGCACAATTCACACATTTTTTATTTATGCACCCTTTTGAACTTTGCGGCTTTCGTTACGTTTGTCGTTTTTATACCCTACACCATTCATGGTACAGGGTATATTGAGTTAGTGCGGTCGCACGTAAAAGGAGAAGAGCTTGAGATAGTCCCACCTTTCATTATACCGACCAATTCAGAATCATAATCTGGAGTAATCTAAGCCTGGCTGTCTGTCTCATGTCTGTCGCATTTTTTGAGATATTTCGATGAAATTCCGCATAGTGACATGTTTTGACCCAAGGACGAACGCTATTGAAAATAGTTCGGATTGGTCCACTTTTTCGACCATTCCCCATATAAAGACCTGTTCTGAAAAGTCGCTAGTAGTAGTATTTGGGCATTCTAAATTGGTATAAAAACTTTGGACTAGGTGTGGCAATTTTTGAACGCCCCCTTATATAACGAAAATATTGATTCATTGTAGAGCAGAAAATTTTAATTTTACACAAAAATGAACCCTGCAAACTTTAGACCATTTTTGGATCCTACGCTAAGCACATTAAAAATATGCCTTTTGATAGAAACGCAATACAATTTTAGTGTTCTATAACAAAAAGTAAGAATTGTGTTAGACAATGTGGTGCGTACGGTAGTTAATGGCCGGCCTTACCCGAATATAATGTCCTTACTTGTTTTGCATACATTTTGACGTGCTTTCTTCGCTTCTTTGTTTTGATAAAAATGATCCATTTATTGACACACATTGTTGCTGTTACTGTTATAGTGGTATATTATTCGTGAGAGTCCTGTTATATTATTATTGTTATTGTGATATTCATACACGATAGGTATGTGTATTGTTATAAGTTATTATACAGTAGTAGAAGTTAAAAGTGTACAGAGAATGTTTCTATTTTCCATTTGTATTTATGTTGAAAAGTATTTTGTTTAAAGAGTGAAAGAAAATATGTTAAATTTTTTTAAGAGGAAGAAAATCGTGAATTATGCGGTAAAAGTAAGTGAAATGAAGAGAAAAGACTAAATATCCATATTAGAGATCTTATAAAAAAATCAACCCATACATAAATGCAACAAAAATATTTATCATTAAATGGAAGTGTTTCAAACGATCCATATAGAAATATATGACACGCTTCTAGCACATAAAACGATCCCTTTATTAGGGAATATCAAACTTCTGCTTAGAAATGCGTTCACAGCATGGAAAAGCACTGAGATATGCATTGGCGGGAAATGTACGTATGAAATAAAATTTATTGTAACAAATGAAGCGTACAATACATTCGATTTATTCGAAATTCCGGAAGCGAAGTAAGCAATATTTGCTTTCCTACGAATCTTAAATATCCACTACCTAGGATAAATGTTTGCCGTGCGCTTGAACCATGTTAAGATGGTTGCATTGCACATGAATATCTGCGAAAAGGTTTAATTTACTGATAATAACTTATTGGAAGATCGTTATGAAATCTGATAACGCCGACAAAGAATTCAAAAGAGGGCAACTAAAAATCACACTCTCTTGTAAAAATCTCAAATTTTTCACTTTTCCACATAAATCTGTCCTTATTTCACCAATAATACGAAAAATCTTGATGAATAAGGCCATTGAGAGTTCATGGTTTATTGGAGCAAATCAACATAAACCAAAATTTCAAATAAAGTTATATCGCAGGGTCTTTGTGGAAAGCATTGACACATTTACATCATTGAACTTTTCTTGCAATAAATCCACCCCGAAATGATCCCATATTTGTCACAAACAATCAATTATGATTTCCCTGTCACGTTCTCCACTGACAATAACTGCACTTCATTTGCATTTTCATTTTGCAAAATGACATTTTCGGCACGCAAACTATGCCCAAAAGTTATCTTCGTACACATAAAAGTCCCTTACGAACATCGGATATGTTTTCTTTACACCAAATTCCTGATTTAAGAAGTAATTCAAACAAATATGAACCTCATCCCATTTGTGTGAAATGTAACCAAGTGTTCGTACGACTATGTATGTAATGTACTCCACCAATAATGGCAAAGTTCACTGAAAATGTTAAAAAAAAAATTTGATGCACATCTCAATTCGAACTGTGTTTTATTTACGTACGTTTTCGGAAGCGTAAAATGGATGACCCTATATTCATACCTAAAGAGCTTTACATCACATATCATATTTTTGATTCATTTTTATCCATATTTTCTCATATAAACGTACAAAATTCTGTTGAAGTGTATATTTTTAAGGATTTTAAGGGAAGGATCATATAAAACCAGATCATTCTAAGAACATTTATTAAAGTATTTTGTCACTGACTACCGTTTTTATGTTTTCCAAACTCTTTCGAAATACTTCTTCGCCCTGTTCACTATATATTTTAAAATTTTGATATTCTTTCATTAATAAATCACATCCTACATATCATAGTTGAAGAGGCCATTAGAATTATTCTTATTTGTACTGCTTTTTACGACAGATGTACATTCCGAGATATATACGCGACTATGTCAGCAATTTGCTGAAACCAATTCTTTCTCCGATAATTCATTTCATTTGTGCTTTGTAAAAGAAATATGTATGCGTGATACGTAGCTATGCTCGATCTCAATCGATTAGGTGTAACTTAATATTAACGCATTAGGCAAAAATTGTATTGCCTCCTTCGAAATAGAAACAAATAAATATAAATATAAATAAATAAAACACTGAAAATAGGCTAAAAAACATATTTTTATTGTGTGTTTATTTTCTAACTAGCGTCTTTTCTTCAGATTACGAAAAAATTGAAGTGTAGTTTATTCTTAAGTTCACTCATATTCGTGAATCGACATTACATTGGGTGCTGTTTAATGTTATTCGTATTATGAAACTGCGTTTTAGATTTAAATGTATATGAAAAGTGTTTTTTTTAAAAGGACAAACTTTTTTAATCCAGTTTCGTCTTTAAAAACTAAAAGAAGAACTTGTTCTTCGCAATTTTTATTAACCACAGGCAGCTCCGTCAAACTACATTCTAATCAACTTTATTTCGCTTCGCTATTCACAGACTTTCAAAGCGAAAAAAAAGAAGAAAATAAGGAGCGGCTCAAACAACTTCGTAAAATAAAACAAAAAAAACTATATTTTAATTTCTTACAATTAAACAAATGATTCCATGCTCACTTGTTCAGTCTTTTTCAGACATTGAAAGAGAAGAAAGAAACAGGTAATCAGTAAAGAAACAAAAAGCAGTGTTAATGCGTAACAAGTGCGCGGCGATATAATCAAACGGGTGTGTTAGCTTATAACATGCCTAAATAAACGGTTATGGCCACCAGAGGGTTCCGACGAAACTTAAAAAGAAAAATATTACAGCCTGGCAAGGCCGACCACTATAATATTTCGTCTATCACAAATGTTCGTTAATTTTCGCGATAAGATAGAAATCAAATATTATAGCTTGTTTTCATGTAACGGCATACTTTTTACGTACGGAAGCCTAAATTCTTAATTTGTTGATGGTGCTCCATCTCGAAATCGAAGGATTCCGGGTAGCTAGTAATACAGACAAACTGTCAGTAACAATGACGGTTTTGAGTTTGTTTTTATGGGCAAGGTTGGCAGCGTGAAGGATAGCTCTGGCTTCGGTTATGAAAGTTGAAGTGCTTTCGTGAAATATGTGGTTGAGAAGAACCCGTCCTGTACCATCTACCACCGCACAAGCAGGAGGCAGACCAAGAGATTTTGAGCCGTCTGTGTACAAAAGATTCCAACCAGTATTGTCCAATACTTGGGTTTTCTCAGCTATTAGATTCCTGAAGACGTAATTTGGAGTATACTCTTTCTTGTGCATAGACAGTGAGATGTCAAAAGAGTCTTTCAAAATCCAGGGAGGTTTAACACCAAAAGAGCGGGTAATTTTTAAGGGAATGTTCAATTCCTTTGCGATGCACAAACAATGGTCAATTGCAGATGGTGACTTTGGAATTTTCTTCGCAATAATAATCTTTCTTACGTCATCACCGAGAATGGATTTGTTTGAATTAAGAAGCTTAGGGACTATTTTAGCTTTTAACTCATACAGTCTATTTTCTAAGGTTGGGAGACTAGTTTCAATTATAATATTATTTATGGGCGTCGTCCGAAAAGCATAACAACTTGCTCTAACGGCTTGGTGATACACCGGTTTAAGGATGTTGATATTAGATTTGCAGCTATTGCCATAAATTATCAAAGCATAGTAAATCTTGCTTAACACAAGCATTTTGGTAAGATAAGCGATAGTGTTAATATGCGCATGGCTTCTCCAAGCAACGTACTGTATGAAATTTACCCTTGTTAAAAGAGAGTTTTTTAAACGAAGGCAGTGTGCTTTCCAACGATAATTGTTTGAAAACGTGAGCCCGAGAACATGGAGCGTCTGCACATTTAGTACCGGTAAGCCGTTAATATGCATCAGTAGGTTTCCTGCATCGCACATTTGTTTTCGACAAATGTGCATTTTTTTTGATTTTTGTATACAGATTATAGCTCCTGACGAGTTTGCCCATGTGGAGATCTCACATGCAATAGATTCGAGGATGTTGATTGCTTTCGTGTTGTCTTTTTCTTTTGTAAAAATGTATACATCGTCCGCGTAGAGACAATGTTCCACTCTTGGTACACGGCAAAGAATTTCGCTAATTTCGTTGAAAGCGATCTGGAAAAGCGTGACAGAGAGAGGAGATCCTTGCGGAATGCCATTCTTTAGCGGAAAGGAATCAGAAAGATGATTGTTGATTCTAACTTTGAACCGTCGATGCGACATGAATGATTTGATGTAGTTGAAGAATTTGGGTCCAACATTCCATGATTTCAAGACTCTTAAGATAACATGAAGACCAACTCTGTCAAATGCTTTTCGAAATGAATTGAGAGAATTGTTACGTGATTTCGTTCGGAAATTGCTTTGCTTGTGAAATAATCAATATGTAACAGAGCGTCGATGCATCCTCTACCCCGCTTGAAATCAACTTGTTGCTTTGTTATCAGGTTCTTGGATTCAAGAAACCAAGATAATCTAGATGCCATAATCTTCTCTAAAACCTTAGAGAGGCAAGATAAAAGAGAAATTGGGCGATAATCAGATGCGATGGAGACATTTTTTGACTTTGGAATTGGAACAACTGTTGCCATTTTCCACATGTAGGGTATATGGCCAGTCATAAATACCGTATTATATAGGTCCAGTAATTTCTTTTTACTAGACTTAGACATAGCACTGATCATTTGGTATGAGATGCGGTCTAGACCAGGTGTCTTCCCCTTCAAATTGGAGAGACAACTTCCAAGTTCTGAGGTAGATACGCTACTTTCCAGGAACATGGCACATCTATCGATATTATTTGAAGGAGATATTGGAGTCCTTTTATTTTCAATGAAAGCACTGGAGAAGTTGCTGTCAGAGGAGTATTCGCACCACACTTTTCCAAAGTAATTAGAAATCTCATCTGCGTCAGTTAAAGTTCCATTGGGAGTGCAGATGGCAGAAATTTGGTTCAGGTTTGAAGTCCCATTAAGTCTGTTGATTTTGTTCCAGACAACTTTCATTGATGTATTTCTGTGAATTCGTCTCGAGAAAAGTTCGAAACTAAGTGCCTTTGATTTCCGTAAGTCCTTCCTGAATAGAGCATTGGCCTTTTTGTATAACAACAAGTGATTCTGATCAGGACATCTCTTAAAGCGGTGCCATAGATCCATTTTATTTTCCCTCCAAAACGAAAGCGTGTTGTTCCACCGTGGAACCCTAGCTCGTTTAAAAGAGGTGTTGGATTGAGGAATAGAAAGATGAGCAGCCGTGCGAATCGATTTAGACATAATTGCAGCATCATGGTTGCAGTTTCCGTTAAATGGCTTTGAGTTCAAAAATGACTCCACCTGTTTGGAGTAATCCTTTATCTAGGAGGAATTTGGCCTGTTTTGCTGGAGTAGCAGAGGACGTTGAAAGTTTAAGATCGATTATGATTGGAAAGTGATCACTATTATGTAGATCATCAAAAATAGACCAGGACACCAAAGGAAGAAGTGATGGAGAGCAACATGTTAACTCAATATGTGAAATAGTATGATGAGTTGAGAAGTGCGTTGGTTTTCCATCATTTAAAATGCAAAGGTTGCTTTGAAAGAAGGCCTTTTCTAAAACAGTACCGCGAGTGTTTTTCACTGTTGAGCCCCAGATGGTATTCCAGCTGTTGAAATCGCCGCATATAATTAATGGGGGGGAAAGTACGGAGAATAAACTGTAGAGTTCTTGCTGAGAAAACGATTGCGAAGGTGGAATATAGAGCGAAAGGACTGTAAATTTTATCTTTAACATTATTTGTATCGCTACGGCTTGTATATTTGAGCTTAAATTTATGCGTTTGTGAGGAAGGGTGTGAAGATAAATTCGAATTTAACTAGTAAAGACACCTACCATTTCTCTTAACATACCTCTGTTAACGACTTAACAGAGCTCATGTTAAATACTTATAATTGAGATATAGTTGGTTTGAAAGCCTAATCCGTCCATATTAACAAAAAGAAAATATTTTTGTGGACATTTCATGAATCCATATAAAACTACCTTTCAAACAAACTAAAAAAATTCAAATTCTGCTTATGGAAACTATTTTTAACGGTATTTGAAATTCAGTATGTTAGCGAAAACTGCATATGAAAAAACGCCCAACTTTGACACTCTGGTGCGGCCAAACTAGAAAATGTCGCCTAT
>NW_023998464.1:2445621-2535487 GCF_014805625.2 Glossina fuscipes | reverse complement strand
ATAGGCGACATTTTCTAGTTTGGCCGCACCAGAGTGTCAAAGTTGGGCGTTTTTTCATATGCAGTTTTCGCTAACATACTGAATTTCAAATACCGTTAAAAATAGTTTCCATAAGCAGAATTTGAATTTTTTTAGTTTGTTTGAAAGGTAGTTTTATATGGATTCATGAAATGTCCACAAAAATATTTTCTTTTTGTTAATATGGACGGATTAGGCTTTCAAACCAACTATATCTCAATTATAAGTATTTAACATGAGCTCTGTTAAGTCGTTAACAGAGGTATGTTAAGAGAAATGGTAGGTGTCTTTACTAGTTAAATTCGAATTTATCTTCACACCCTTTTTGTGAGGTATACTTGATTTTATAAAAACACCTACTCCTTGTTTGGAATATGAATTTTGATCAGCATTCGTGAAGTATCCAGTATATGATTTGGGTGGAATATAGGATTAAAAGAGCTTCTACAATGGGTTTCTTGAAGCGATAAAAAGGTTGGATTAAAATCATTTATGAGTGTACGGAGTTCATCAAAATTATTAATAAGTCCCTTAATGTTCCATTGTAGAATTTTAAAAACTTTATTTAATTGTAATGCCATGTAAGCAGAGTGGAGGGAGGGTTAAGTTGACATGTCAGCGTCTCTGTCGAGAAGGTCACTATAGGAATTTTTCGGGAATTATTTATTCTTACCAGCAGAATAATCTGTATTTAGGTGATTTGGTACATTTGAAGCGCAACGGGTTGGCGCACGTGAATAATTTGAAATTGAAGGTTGATTGAGGGATGAAAGAATGGATTCATTAACACTTGTGATTTGTTGAGTAAAGTTGAGAGCTGGAGATTCTGGAGAATTTGGTATATTAGATTTTAGCAAATGTGTTGTTGTTTTCATTTTTTCAATATTTGCAGTTGCTTTGGTTTTCGAAGGTTGATTAATGGATGAAAGAATGGATTCATTACCACTTGTGATATGTTGAGTAAAGTTGAGAGCTGGAGATTCTGGAGAATTTGGTATATTAGATTTTAGCATATATGTTGTTGTTTGGATTTTTTCAATATTTGCAGTTGCTTTGGTTTTTTCAATAGTATCTTTGGCAAGTGACGTAACTGGTTTCGCAATATAATTTTTGGTTAATGGTGGAACAGGTTTTTCATTGGAAGCAGTTGCAGTTAAAGTCTTACTAGGCTCGATTTGCGAGGCAACAGCAGCATAGGTATTACTTTTGCCAATTCCATGGGCTACAGATGGATTTCTTTCCCGGTATGTGCGTCGCGCTTCGCCCATGCTACAGTAATTTTCTGTTTTGATTTTTAATATTTCACGCATCTGTACAAAACGTGGGCATTGTTTGTCTAACGCTGAGTGTTGATCATTGCAATTTATGCGGAAACTACGGGTACAGCTTTCAGTATGTGGAGGATGACCACAGTTAGCACAAGATGCAGCATTAGTGCATCTTTTTGCCGTATGATCCAGGCGTTGGCAATTTTTACACCCAATAGGATTTGGGATGTATAGTTCTACTTTACATTTATACCACGCCACATCAACTGTTCGCGGTAATCGATAGCGATCAAAAGTTAAAATAATCTTTCCTGTAGGAGAGCGTGTTTTTCCGTCATCATTCAGTTTGGTTAATTTATATGCTTCAGTCACTTCTTGAATGCCCATTTCGCGAACAATTTCATCTTCCGGCGCATGCTTTAAGCAAGGGGCATAAATTACGCCTCGAACCGAGTTAAGTTTCTCATGTAGTTTAGCTGAAATAGCACATAGATTAGCTAAAGAATTGGCCTTTATTAGTTTTTCGGTTGCGCGCGGGTTCCCAGCGAGGACCAGTAAATTCCCATCGCGTAGAATCGAGATCGAGTCGATGTATGTTGTAATGCTATCTAGAGCTTTTTTTATAACAAAAGGGCTAATTTGGGAAATTGTTATTCGAGCATCGGTTGAAGAAATAACAATATATTTTTTATCAATAGGGATTATATCGCTGATCGGCAACACCGGAAAATCTGATTTTTTACTTTTTTTTCTTTGGGGGGATGTATCACTTAATAGATAAAATCTATTCGGGTTTTTGTCTGGCGGCCCCGGGGCCATTATGCCTTATTGTTGTCTATTTATTATTATTTTTGAAATAACCACTCACTTGAAAAGGTTTGGGAACTGTGCAAGAAGGTTGGGAACTACTAAAGAAAAGTGTCAATAGGTTTTCAATTTTTTTTTTTTTTTATTTTGTTTTTTTGTTTTCTATTTTTTATTATATATAGACGAAACAAAAGCACATACGCGGTATCCGCGTTAACCAGTTTTACCAATAACACTGAAAAGACAGAAGTTAAATACACAAAAACACCGAAAACACCGAAACAATTGAAAAAACGCAGACGAATAGAAAACACGCACTACACTGAACACAAGTCGACTCGTCTGAAGTATTTCCAAAAGTAGGGACGAGTTTAAATTGTTTTCCGTACGTCCAAGCCTCAAGTGCGCACTATTTTTTAGCCATTTGTTAGGCGTTAATACACTTTAGTTTGATTTTGGATAAATGGACAATCGCAACTAAATTAACTTGGAATTTTATGCCTACGAAAGATGCATATGTGTGTATATTTTTTCGCGAATTTTGCAAGCAGATAACGCGACTCTACGATATACATAACACCTGTACCTAATCTGCACATCAATTTCAATTTTTTTCGCTCCCATTATTATTGTCGACATCGAAACCTCTACTATATAGGATGTAGAAACTGTTCGTTAAAAAGTTGACAGATAAAAAGGTTGTATATTCAAATTGAAGTTTTCCATTACTTCTTTAATACGTGCACCCTCCTGCTAAAATCAGTGAATGCTTCTCAAAGCACACACTTTTTCTGTTCTACAATACTAGGTCTGCAATAAGGACTACTGTAGCCGCCGTATGCACACATTCGTTTCCGTCAACGGGTTAAAAAGAGTAGTAATCGCAGTTTTTTGTCATAGCTGAGTCTTGCCGAAGAGTTTTATTTTCCTTTGCATGCCTATAAGTACCATGTCGACAATGCTTTAGACTTTCCCCTTTTTCTTGGTATTTGCAAGCATTTAGACAAAACCTTTCACTACCACGTAAATGCACTTCCAAAGAAAGGAAAAGGCAAAAAAAAAATTCAAAAGATAATAACGTAAATTGAGAGAAGGCAGAGATGAGTGGGAGAATTGAGTATCTTTTGAAAAAGTGTTGTTGATAAATTGCTTTCGGGTTAGACAAGACTCTGAGCAGACATTGTACACGTGGTGAACCCATATATATATATATATGCAAATCAGGGATTCCTAATACGTTTTTCAAAGTCCCATAAGAGCGAACTCCGATTATGAATTCGTTTAAAGGCTCAAGAGTTGTTTATTTACATTTAGAAATTAGAATTATTTTACTGCCTGCACAATGCACACGGATTGTTCGTTAATGCTGAATCTCATTTAGTGCTATAAGATCTATTAACATCTGTTTTTGAATTAATTAAATTAAATTAAAAATTAAGATATAAGTAACGCGTAGAAGTGTTCCAATGTTGTAGATGCACTCTTTCTGGCTACTTGACCTAACCGTTTTGAATGCTTGATAGCCTATTAATGAAATAACGTATAATCTAAAAATATGTAGAAAACTTACATTTGCATTAGTTCTCTGCCGTTGCAAGATGTTGTTCATAAGTATGAGTTCTTTATTGTCCTTAACGGTTTACTAGATAGTAAGCTGAGATCTCATCTTGTTATCGGAGCCTGTATAAATAATTCGAAAGCCCTTTTAAGATTAATGAAATATTCTGCTATAGAATTCAATGATCCGTTCATCTTCAGACGCACTGGAAATTAAGAACGTATTAAACTATCACAATACCGCACAAATTACAGATTACACCAACAACAGCGTCAGCAAAAATAACAGGTTAGCAACAGAGTGTGCGCGTTTACAGGAGACGTCTTTAATGGATTATAAGTTGTTTAACCGCAAAAGAAGTATTGCATAAATAACTGAGTCGCTTTCTACATCCTACGCTAGGTGTGATATAACGGTACGCAAAGCTCAAAAGGATTCGGACACCATTTTCGAATTTATTTAAGTTTGCCTGTCCATCTTTCCGTTTTGTTATTTTGTGGTTGAACTAGCGGTCGCGGGTTTCGACTCAAGGATAAAAGATGTTGAAAATTCGAGTACTTTTGCGACCGTTTTCCATAAAAAGGGTCATTTCAAAAAGTCATTGTATGAATAATTAGGATGCAGTAGGATATTTAAAGATGGGCAGCGGCCATCCCCACACTGGTCGCTTGTTAAATAACAGCTAAGATACTAAGCTGGAAGTAATTCTAACTAAGCTACGAATGCAATAAATAAATAAATTGATATTTTCCGTTTCTCTTCATTAGATTTTTCTTTCCTTTAACTTATTTTAATGAATATATTGATTTGATTAACAATTGGATTTCCTACGAAGCGTATATATAATGATATTTCGTGCAAAATCCATATCCCGTGAAAAGGTAGAATTCATGGTAAATAACGATTGCTGAAAAGTGGACTTTAGCTGATATCAGCAAAGTATGAGTTTGGTATTAATCCTAACAAAAAGTAACGTAGAATAGTATGGAATAATTACTGTAGTTTAATTTTTTTTTTTTAATAAAAATGAATGCCGGCTCGTATTAAAAATTGTTTGGGAAATCCTCTCGACCCCTATGGTGAGATTATAAGTTGAGTGCATCAAATGCATAAGAGAGGGAGAGAGAGAGAGAGAGAGAGAAATTTTGAATTTTCGAGCATTGTGTAAAGCGTCAGCTCGAAATTAAATATCGTAAGTAAATATCGTAAATATAATCCAACTGAGTTGTTTATATTTTGTATCCACGGGCAAATGTATCAAATGTTATATTAGTCTGAGTTTGTTTGCCTAAAGAAAATTGTTAACGCAATGGACGGGCTGCGCGAAAATTTTTATTGCTATTATATCATAATATGAAAACAAACTAAAATCAAGCGAACAAACAATTCTGAAAAGTTAATAAAAAAGTGAAATAAGCAAATACGTGTACGCGTAAATTTTGTTATTATATTTTGACGATGCAATGTTTTGTTTGTTTTTTTGTGCGAAAACAATAAATAACAAAAATATTATTTATGAAAATAAAATCAAATAAAATATATTTCTTATTTTATCATTTTGCAAAAGTGTATAAAAATAAATGCTTTAATAAATACAACAATAGCAAAAACAACAACAACAACAACAACAGAATGAAGAAAATAGTCATAAAAAGATTTTTTCCATTTGATAAAGTTCAGCAACAATAGCGTAAGCAGTGTGCAATAAATGCTTTAAGTTTTCATATTTACGTTCGTTAAATATTCTATGAAAACAAACATAGATAATAGAGCGTGAGCATTAGTGTTTCTTATCAGAAAATTCAAAAGAACTTTTTTATGATTTCTATTTTTTCGAATTCTCATTATATTCACGAATATTTTGGAGTAATTGTAATCAAAATTTTAAAAAGTCGAGCTCATCGCGCAAAAAAAAAAAACAAATAAAAAATAGAAAAATATGAAAGTATGATGAGCTGATGACTAACGGAAAAAATAAATTTAAATTAGCTAAAGTCAAGTTAATGTTAAGGGAACAAATAAGTAAAGTAAATAGAAAAGCTAGAGAATGCCAAGAGAATGAAAAATGTTATGTTCTTCACAAGATGTATAATGGATACCGATCGCTTTACACAATTAAAAAATAAAAAATCGTAACTTGCAATTGTGGGCGTCTCGTAACACGAGATCGATTTCAAACAAATTCTACTTCTCTAGCTCTCACAGATGGCATGTAATGTGACATCAACATTTTAGAATTTTTGCCTCTTAAATGAAACATTTAGGAGATCAGCCCAATACACGGACAAGCGTGTCGATGATGGGCATTAGTCAAAATATGGATTAATTTGGTGAAAAAAACAATAAATAATAACTGCTTGTTGGTGGCAGCTGCACAAGTTTAACAAAGTCTATCATTTTAATATCAATCTATCAGAGAATGTCGTAGCAATGACGATGTCAATCATTCATGTTTTTCAAATCACAATAAAAAGTGAGAAAACAAATTAATCGAATTTCTTCTTTTTTTCTTGATAAACAGACAAATAAAGTTATGTTAAAAATGCATGTTTTATAAAACTTGATTGTATTTTGTCGAAGAGAAAAATTTTCATTCAAAAAACTTTACTATCAATGCATATCAGTAGAGTTCATTGCTCTTGCGATCATTGTCATCGCAAACGCATATATTCGCAAATTTTTAAATCGGAAAGATAAACAAACAAACATCGAAAAAAGAAAAGAAAAAGAAGGAATTGTGACAAAATAAACAAAACGAACGCGGTTTTAATAATTCCTTGTGTAGATACTTGAAATGCTTAAATGTTTTCGAGTGACACGTTGACGTTTAAAAACAACAACTGAGCGCTTGTTAGCTTTGTAAGCATTTTTGCAAGCAGTTAAGAATTTTACCTCTCTTTTTACATGTGCGTACACTTGACTGATGTATCCGGTTATTGGCTTTCTTCTACATATTCTAAATTGCTATTACAGCCAAAATACTGTTGTGCAGCCGAAATATTTTTATTTATGTTCACAATTCATTCACGTTTTTTTTTTTTTGGCGGGATTTTTAAAAGTATTTCGTTTTGCCCAACTGCATTTAACACTAGAACTACAGACCCCTGGTATTACCAAAGTGAAATAATTTAAAGACAAACCATTTGTTAAATTGTCGCCGTTGCAAAAATTAAGATAAGTAGTTCAAATTTCGAACGTACGTTTCCCCTTTGATTTGATTGAGAAGGAAGGGGGTTAACAATAAATGTAATTTGTCTACTGAAACTGAAACATCGTCGAGAAATATCGTCAACAACATCTCCTTATTTCCTTCAATACCTTAAAGTCCCCTAGAGATAATTAAGACAAAATGTTAGCTAGATATTTGCCAGGGCCGCTTACAAGCTTGTTGCAAAAATGATGTCAATCAGATTAGTACTTCACTTTTCATGTTTGATATTTTTGGAACGTTTTTCGATCCTATCATTTGTTGTACATTTTTTATATATCATTTTTGCACTCACTTCTTAAACTTCGCTTAATACAGTTATGACTTTTCAAAATATGCCTTTATATTGGAAATGATCGAAAAAGCGTTCCGATCCGAACCAATTGCGCTTGTCCTCGGGCCAAAACATGTCGTTGTATAATGTCTCACCATTATATCTGAAAAATTGCATACAGTAGGTTGAACACAAGAAAACAAGACAGACAGACAAACCGGTATAATAAAAGATGCATGTATCTCAAATCTTTCTGGGTGATGTACATATCCGCGCAAGCTTAATACACCTTTGCACCATCATAAAATTATTTTCAGGCAACATTACTGGATCGAACTTTTACGTAGTTCTGAGGGACGTTACAAAATATCTCAAAGAAATCTTAAATTATTGATGAAAACAGGAAGAAGAAGAGGTGTTTTTGAAAGTCCTTCAACGTTTCACGTATTGTAGGAGTGTCTGTAAGCGAATCGCAATAATGCTTTATATATGTGTCTTTAATAGATTGAGAAATGTGCGGACTCCATTTTTTGGTTTTTAATAAAAAACTGAGTCAACTTGACTCACATCGGTAGAAACATGTACGCCTCTTTCCACGTAAATAATTATAAATTATCTTTGGAACATTGCATGTTTTATAAGCATTTCTTAAGTTGATTGAATGAACGTTGACGTACTTGGTAGTCTAGGGTTAGCGAAGTGAAACGCATATGAAACAGACCGTATAAGATACTTTGTTAGCAATGGGAAAAGCTATGCTACACATGTACGTGCGTAGAACAAAAATTTCTAGCATTTGCAAAGAAATGTAAGGATTTCTGCCTCTGCTTTTTACATCGTGCAGGTTACGAAGATTGTGTGTGCATGTGCGTATTTAACCATTCCACTAATTTCTTTTTAAACATTATAAACATGAGTTTACTTTATATCCAATATTGAGGGATTTGTAAAATCTGGACGATGCTAAGAAATATGCCCCAAAAATCCAGCAAAGCGTGCAAAGCCTTAATCAGCGTAAAGTTTTGTGCATGCTTAACACGTGTTTTGTAGGATGGCTCACGATTGTAAAAATGGTGACAATAAGCCAAATCTTATTTGCAAGTGTAGGCTACAGATCACTTTTAAAAAAAAAATATAATTAATCATCTATGAAAACACTGTAACTTGGTCAATATTATTATTAAATTAAAAATTTTTTTTATTACGAACAGCCGAACAGTCGAAAATTTTTCAAGAATTCAAAAAAGAAACAAAAAATTTTGTCAACATTGTTATTAGAAAATTCTAAAATCTTGTGCAGGCTTTTAAAAGAAACGGGAATTGTTTGAAAGCAAAGGAAACATTTGAATCTTTCGTCCAATGAAGCTCAAATTGAATATTTGGTCACAACACCCAGAACACGTTTATGCATGGTATTTCGCTTAATCGGAGCATCCAATTGTTTCGTAAATACGAATTCAGGTACATATCTGTTCAGATTCCGAAATTAAAAAGGCAACTTCTTAATTGTAAAAGAACAGTTAACGGAGAAAAGAGGGTGCGTCTTTGTTTTATTGAAAAAGCGATCGGATAAACATGACGCCATATATGGGAAATGATCGGCATTAAGAATACCAAAACAGTATCCGCACATGTTCGGACCTAAAACATATTTCTCAAAGAACACAAACTCGAATATTTATATATTCAATAGCTGTACAGTTAAGTTGGTTCCTTCAACTAGGTTGTGCGAATTACCGTAGATTTTACTGCGATAAATCCAAGGGTAAGGGAAGATCTTTATTCCAATAAACGGGTTTGTTTCGGATGGTCGTGTTGCTAGGTACAAAATTTTCTTTCCTTAAATTCTGTGCCGAAAGTGTAGGTGGTCTTTGCGTTGATCGAAAGAGGTAAGTCCGATTAACACAGGGCGGAGGATGACAATTTTTCTTTCTGTGCTGCTAACGTTTCATAACCGAGCTTTCCAAAGTAGGGCCGAAAATCATCGCAAAGAAAGTTCACGATATCATAACGTGTGGCATATTGCGTCCTCAATGGTTTCCATTAATGACTTTGTTTGGTCAAATTATTTTCAAAATATACTACGCCCGGCTTATTATTATATACAATTTTACAAATATACATACATTTTATACATTTATTTTGAGATCAATTTGTGGGAAAATAAGAACTTTGTCGACATCGTTCACTTGCTGTCTTTCCGCGTACATAATGTTTAGTTTTTTCCTTGCCCTCTAGAGAACAATAAAATAGTTTATACCATCGTATGTACTACAACCTGTTGTTGATATGAACTTATTTTTTTGGTTTCGTTGACTTTGCACAAATAGGTTTTAAGAATTTGAAATCTTATGGATGACGAACGTAATGGCTTTTCTTAAACCATCAGATTGATGCTACACTTGTATTTCTTATTATCCTCTCTCTCTCTCGCTTTTTCCTGATCTTTTACTATATTTATCATCAAACATAAAAACTTCATTCCAGAGTTTTATTATCTTACAATTTTAACAAAAACAGGTTATGTCGACTAAAAATGAAATTCTAAATATAGCTTAAGATCGTTTACAATGCATACTAGGCACGCATAACAACATAACAAATAAATAAACAAAACAAAAAAAAAGAAAGAAAGAAAAATGCAAGTAAAAATAGCGCAAACATGACTGTGGAAAAAAAATAAAGTAAATTTATAAATATATATATATATATATATATATATACGTACATATATATATCTAAAATTTCTTAGCGCTTTTTGATGTTATTCTACAAATGAAATGCGACAGGAAAATAGTAATTTGCATAAGTTTGTGTGCACATACACATACGCTAAACTATTCGTATAGAAGTGTTTGCCGTTGAAGCACACAAAAATGCATGTTTACAAACAGATGTATTATATGCGAATGGATGTTGCATGTTATGTACACATTTCTGATAGGCATGCTGTTCAAAGTAAAGCTATGGCAATAAAAAAAGGCAAGAAATTGTTTTATTTCTTGCAGTCGTTTTTGGATATGAGCGGTGCTGTGCCTTTTGCTTTGTGCTGTTATTGTTTTGTTTTCTTTGTCCATGAACGATGGATGTATTAATATTGTCATTCCGTTTACAGCAGCCACCAATATGCGTTGTCACATATGTTCTTGATCTTAGCTAGAATATTCTAGCTTGATTTAGTTGTATATTTAGATTCGTTTCGAGTCGTCTTCTGAATAACATCAACAAATCGTAAGGCATTTTTTTCTTTGTGGTTTGCGGGACTTAATCACCGTGTTTTATAATATAACTAATATTGGAACCTTTTCCTATGACTGTTTCTTCAGAATACCAAAATTGATACAAAATCGAAACAAATGCAACAAGAACACACATGCGTGCATTCTTTTGTGAATCTTGACTGCTCGCAACAACAGCATACGCCCTATATCCCCAAAATTTGTATAGATATTCATCAGATGACTATAAGTAGATTGTAGCTTATAACCAATCTACTAATAAATCAACTTTATGTTATTAGTGCTCCTATATTGGCTTTGATCGATTGAATCTTTATGTCTGTTAATGTATTTACGGTCTGTTAATTATACCTATGGTAAGCCACACGTGATTGCCGAATTGACACCTTTTTATTCGTCATTTGCTTTTTTGTAAGCTAAAAAATACTTCACTTCATTTGCATAAATATTTAATCGTTTAGTCATAAGCTAGATACTCGAATTACATGCATATAGTAAATATATATAAATTTTCTAGAAGGAATTTTATATCTCTTGAAATTTATTTAACTTTAGTTCAGCGACAGCAATATATTGACGTAGAGGGAGGTTTTTGTGTAGAAGGATCTACATTGACTTTTCCAATTTAGGTTTAGAATTCTTCATGAAATAGATACGTGTGTGTCGACAACTCGACAACTGTGCCTTCTCATTAATAAAACGAAGCTAAGATTTAAGCGGTGAGTCGAACGATAATTCGCCGCCCCGGTTAAAGAACATATTGATGAAGTATCATTTCGTTACCACCTCTGAATCAGGGATCTGTTGCATTTGTGCGAATGTATATCTAGGAAAGGGCGTGGTTTGTGCGCGACTATTGTGTATTTCAATGAATAAGTTAATTCTTCGACTCTTCTATTAATAAGAAATGCTTAAATGAACAAGAAAAAGAAAGAAGAATAAATTGGGATCAAAAATGTTGAGTGAGTTATGATGTTCACTGTTCTCAAAAACGTTGTTTGCAAAGCCCGTGTATTACCATACAATTGTGTTTGGAAAATCTAATTTTTTAGCCATTTAAAATTGTTCCACGCCCACAATTATCTTAATATATTATTTTTGACTATTTTGGGGACCATTTGATCCAATAAATAAAAAAATTTTGATTTCTGAAAAATTGTTTTATCATTTCCTTGCAATGGCTTATTGTCGTTCTTTTATAACATTATATTTGTATACCTAAGTAAGCCGTAGTCACTACTTTGTAAAACGGAAATGATGATGTAAACCAAAGGGTCGCCTTTCCTTTTTCTTTTCAAGTACCAAATGTAATAACTTCGAAAATCTGCACGACTTACCTCTTTTGTTAGATTTGCCTAGACCTACCTTCTAGTTATAACTGACAACTTGCACCAAAAAAAAGGTTTATATTGGAAGCTCTTGGTTGTTTTTAATCTTAACAAACTCTACTATTGTGTTAGCCAAGCAACCTAACATCTGTCACCTAACCGGAGATCAACTAAAACTTTTAAAGTAAAGCAAATAATTCTCAGGCTTGTTTAAAACGATTAGGTATATGGCGACTGTATGTGCGCGGATTTGTGAAAAATATTCTATGCACAATTTTGACCAGTTATGCCAATTTTCAATTGGATTTATTTAGGTATTCAGTCGCCTAAGCGATAATGATTGACCGACCCAGTGAAATTGTGAACAACTTGCCGCGCAATAGTAATAACTACTTCAATAACAACAACAATGTGGCATTTGAATGTGTTGAAGGAGTGTAGCAAGCAGGAAACCTCATTTACAAGCTAAACAATCAAATTTTATTGGGCAGTGGCAAAATTTTTTCAGGTCTATTTCAATGATTGCATTTGGCACTGATTACATATGTACATACATTGGATAACTTAGCATATTATACTGCCAGAGACATCAAATAATTGCGCATACACTTTTTCAAGCATATGCAGTGCTCTTTGTTTATTACATCTGATACTCCTTTTACACGGCAAATTGCCTAGAATGACAAGATTGGAGTCAAAGACAACTTCAATGATATCAAATTTTTCAAGCGCGCTTAGTCAATTGAAGCCATCGCCAAAGTGGAATAAAATCAAGTTTTGTAGGTCGTAAGCAATGAAATCTATCCCCACAAAGATCGCGTAAAGCAAGAATTTAATGTGCATGAACAATGTAAAGCCTAAGTCAAATAAATTTTTTACTTTTTTATTTTTGGTTTCTTGTATGGTCGTCACATACTAACAGCTATTACATACACTTATGCACATAATGCTGGGGAGTGTCTTCGCTGCCATCGTCCGCTATGAGAAGAACTATAGAATACAAAATATGCAACTCATCTACAATTCTTATGTCATTGTGAGTATCGGTTGGAATGTGTTAAAAAAAAAATAAAGAAAAATTATCAAAAATTAGTATCAGAGATTTTCTTAATCGAAATTGTCTGACAACGTACATAAGTACGTAGAAGATGTACGCCATAAGTGAATGAATACTTAGTTTCTATGAAAAAATTTCCATATCAAACGAATAGTTTTTTCCTTATTCTTGTTTACTCGTCTAACAAAAGCACTCTAAAGAAATTATTACTTGAATTCATTACAATCTGTTAGTTTCACTCTTTTTTGTAAGTGAGTTCGACATGATGTTGTATGATATATATTCATTGATTGGTTTTCCGTTTTCCACACATTATAGTTAAAATTTGACATGTTGGTCAGTTAGAAAGAAAGGAATTAAACTTTATTTCTTTTAATAAATACATTAAAAGTTCCTTATTCACGGGGAATACGTTCCATAAAAATGCCGCGAATACAGGAAACACGAACACGGAATGGTAATTTATGTGGGATTTTAGGGGATACGTTCCTAGGTGACAAAATAAAAAAAAAAAAAAAAACAAATAGATAAAAAAGTCAATTTAATTGAATGCGAATGTGCATTTAGCACATAGCCTCTTTAGCATTTAGCCTCTTTAGGCAATTTGTTATTTGGGGAAAATACTTAGCTGAAATGAACTAGATTTGAGATTTTCGCAACAATACTTTATTCATTGAGTAATAAGTTCTTAAAAACTGGGAATAAAGAAATTTATAGCCGCGAATATGGGAATTGGTCGCATTTTTTTCATCCGCGAATAGTGAAACCGCGAAAGGAAGCGCGAATAAGGAACTTTTACTGTATATATAAGACGCCCTCTATGTTGTAATATACATAAAAACGTGGTGGTATAATTGATGGTTAGTGAAGTAAAAGCATGGGTGCAAACAAGTGTTAATGCAAGACTAGATGCAGCTTCTTAAGCTTAGTTCCGTTTATTCTAAGGAGCTTTATAAAGAGCAATCAATCCAATCGTTTGATAGCGGTTTTATTACAGTCGTATTAGGACGCAGTCGCATTTTGTTGACGTGAAATTTTTGGAAAATATTTAATTGTTCACCACATCGCTTAACATATCTCTGGTCTAATTTGCCGTCTTTTTGCCATTTCGTCATTTAAACGCGCTTACAATATTCGCTATTGATCCTTCATCCCTTTTCGAGGTAGTCGACGAATATTGTACCATGTGCCGTACTGCGGCCCACTTGAGTGATTGTCCATTTAGTGCTAATTGCTTTTTTCATCCATTGTCGTATATCGCATGAAAATATTTTTTTACTTCGTCTAAAGGATTCCAACATGTTGTTGTTTTGCCTAAACGTGGACAAACGCGGCGATAAATGTTTATGCAAACTAGCAAATATACCGCCATGTGACAGCTGTCTCACGCCACTTCACTTCTCAGTATTCCAAAACGGTTTTATGCATTTTCTTCGTTCAGCAGAATCAGTGCCCATATGACTTTGTTTAAAATTAGCAAATCGCCAAAAAATTTAATTTTTCGGTAGGCAGGAATCACTATATCATCTCTGAAGCCAATGCCGATTGCGAACGGTACTTTTTTTCATCAGAAAGCAACGTTTAGCAGTAGATTTACCTTACCCGTCAGTTTGACTGGTTTTTGATTTTAAAGGGTCAGCATATTCGATGTTTTTCGATATTTTTACATGTTGTCTATTGTATGTGTCTACTCTTTTTTTCTGAGACGAGTCCGCGTTTGCTGATGTGATGTTGTACACATATACTAAAATAAGAAAAAATCGTATTTTCGGAGCTTGTTTTAGCTTCTTCTGTATTATGGGCGTGTCTGCGAATAGATTCCATTGTTTAACCTCGTACTCTTAACCAATGGACGTCCTAAATTTTTTAGCATTTTTGCCACTGCCACGATTCACGAAAATTGCCCGTCAAATTGGCGGGTTTCTGTAAATCTGGTGTTAATCAGCAACCGAGATTCAGATTTTTGCACAATTTCGAAAATAATGAAAGCTGATACACTGAAACAGTTGTAGCTTTTTACGTAATGGTCGCAATGCCATGAAATTTTTATACATTTCATTCAAGGATTGGCACTTTCTAAAAATTGCAGCAATCCGTCCATAGTGGCGACATTATAAGTCGTTCTGCAAAATTATTGAGTGATGCTTTACATTTAATATCTGGCAACGCTCATACGTTACCGGGTACCATCATCTCACTGTACTTTAGGAGTTGCTCAATAATGAGAACCATCAACTCAAAATTAAAAATTACTTCTAAGCCAACTCGATAGCAAGAACAGTACGCTGACCTATGTTTGTAAAGAATTTCAAATTAGTTTCTTAAGAAAAATGTTTGGAAGCTTTCCGTATTGTTTTATTCGAAAAATTGTTGTTAAAAATTCTACGAAGGGCACCGAGACTCTTTGTCAAGACCTCCCATTCCAGGTATTCTCAAGAAGATTGCACGCATTGTAGTATGATCTTAATTCCAAGACGGGCGAACGTACATTTTTCATCTATTTTTTTTAAGCTTATTTCCAATAATTACGAAGATCGAATGAAAACAAATAAAAGAGTTTTGCTTATTAGTTTTTAGTTTGTATTTGCATTGACAATGGAATAATAAGTAATATCTACTATCGTTATTAGCGTTTTTTAATTGGAATAGCAAATGAATGAGTAAATGGAATTGAGAGGAGAATGACGGCTGATTAAGTGACAAAAGCATTTGCGAAACAACACATTGAGAGACATATATATAAAAAAAATATATGAAAAGAAATTAATTGCCTGTCTAGAAAATCGTAATTGTAACGTTGACAACAACAGCACCAGCACTTGCATTCTTTCTATTCAAATGCTAAATGGTTTTACAACTATTTTCTTTCATTTCCCTAGCGAATGGAGTTTTACCAGCATCGTTAGAATGGTTTAGTGACCATTTCATATTCTTCAACTAGTTTAATGAGAATTGAATGCAAACTTACTTCGAAATGTTATTATTATTGTATTATGTATGTATTGGTCTGACTGTTTTTTTTTTTTAATTTCGTCGTCAATTTTAAAAGAGAGGAAATGGACCTTTTAATCGGAAAATTCGCATTGCATATTCATACATTAATAGGGACTAATGTATCTATGTGAACATACAATTGGGGTATAGAAGACTCAGAAAAAAATAAATAAATAAATAAACAAATAACAACTTTTTACTTGTGATGGATTGCAGAATTCAATACCCCCTACTATGCTTTAAAGTTGCGCGAACCAAAGTAGCCAGCCCAAAATTTAATTTTAAGATATTCGCACGTATCTAGAGTAGATTAATTTCATAATCGATAAGACGAGAATAAGAGACATTATGGACTTGGTAATGTTACCATGCATGAGCTGACTACCAATGCGATAATTGCAGTGCTCAGTCAGAAAGAAGAGAAACAAGTAAGAAAATAATAGTCGGCGGGACCGAATATAGCGTACCCACCACTATGTTTTTCGTATTCTGCTCTCCAATATCTTTTATTTGATACCCATAACACTGGTATTACTAAGAAAAAATTAATCCACCAGGTTGTGGTGTCTACCCCATATTCATGTTAGAATTAACCCTTTTTAGGTAGATAATATATCTTCATTTGAGGAATGTACAAAGTAGTTTTGATCATTGTGTCCTGTTTGCATTATGACAAATAAGCATGAAACCTCAAAAAAGTAGAGGAAAGAAAATTTATACATTTGTAACTTTGTGTGGGCATCGCCGATTTTTTCCATTTTTGCACTTAAAGAGTGTAGTACTTCGTAAAGTAAATGTAGATAATTTCAGCCTTCTAACTAACCAACTGCGCACTAACCCAAAAATTTTTGTTAAGAAAAACGGAATTGGGTTATCCTCCACGGCAGGCTTTTGCTCTGATTTGGCCCATTTTCAATGCCTACCTCCGTGCAGAAGTGTCGAATATTTCTACCAAATTTGAAGTCGATAGCTTCATTTTTGCGACCAAGAGAGTGCCAACACCAAACACCATACAGACACCCAGACGTACAGACGTGGCCAAATCAACTCTGAATTTCACGCTGATCAAGAATGTAAAGGAACTTTAGGGGACTCTGAAGCTTTCTTTCGGTTGTTACATACATTATGAAAAAAACACGAACACGACTGTACCCCATCTTAGAGTGGTAGGAACGGTATGAATATGTCCGCAATGTAATGGATGTGTCCAATCGGCAAGTGTTATGCTTATGCCAACTGTGCAGTCAGTACAGTTACGACCAGTTACGAACTCTACCGCACAGAGATTTGAGAGATAATCGCGATTTCTCTTACCTATCCCGGCACTTTTACGGTCTGCCGTCTAGATTTAGTGCTTACTGCAAGTATTTCCCGTAGTAAAGCCGTAAAGCCCTGTGAAAACCGTAAACCGGTAAATGTAAAAAAGTGGTAAGAGTCAGTAAAATGATAGGCGTTTTGTGTATTTGGAATATTGAATTGTATTGATTAGGTAGAATTGTCACAATTAGAAGAGAGACCGCATGGATTAGTTTAATTTAAGGGATTAAATTTACCCCAATGTAAAGAGCGTGGAATAAAACATGAAACATGATTAAACATTGAAATACGTTACTAATATTACATAGGAAACCGTATAGTGTACTGGGTAATTATATGAAAAATATGGATAAGGATATGGATAAGGATATTGTAATGCGAATAATGATAAAGCACGTTTTGATGTATTTCGACATATTGTCGGTATATAACAATATTTGTAACCCTGCAGGGTAAGTTGGGTTAGGAAGAAGAGTCCTCTATATATTTCTTCCTCGTTTACTTCATCGACCATTCTAATATCCGTTTTTTCAATCAATGACACTAAATATTATCATAAAGCCTTGACTTAAATCCTCCCATTAAGCTTGATATGATAGATTGGCACGTTTCGTGCATTGTTTTAAGAAATACGTGAATTTTTCAGAGATTGTTTATAATTCGAAATGTCCGTGATCAAGATATTGATTTTCGAAATTTTTGCAAATTTGAAAGAGCAATTTTGCAAAGTCTTAGCCGTACAAGCACAGTATTCGGTAAACTGAACCTTTTATTGGCTTTGCTGACTGCTTGTGAGCGGAAATAATATTATCTGTTGGAAAATTGTCATATCTCATTAAAGTGCCCAACCTTTTCCCTCTTCAATTCCTTAATGTTTTTTTTGTGTGGCGGTTTGCGCTGTCCTCTCGAACCTAAAAAATTATATTCCAAACCATTCGTAATACCAAAACCGGCGCAATACTAATAAGTTAAGCGGATCGCCAACACTCTTACATTCCAGTCCAATATCTTACTTTCTACTTACGGCTTTGCCATTACTAAGAACATGATAAACTCGTTTTGACTATAAGATCAGATCAAAAGATCTGAAAGAAAGTTAGTGCACGCTTGAAAAATTTGGTAATATGTGTTCGAGTGTCGCATAATTTGACCGCATGTACTCTTAAAACGTACATCGTTATCGTTACGTCCTCTTGCATTCACTTAATGCAACTGCGTATTACAACGAAAAGTAAGAATTAGTAAGGAATAGCTTGCATACCTCTCCAATCTTTGCTGCCGGTATAAATAATAAAAACGCTTTTTCCAACGACATTGAATATTCGACAGGTAAACATTGCCTCTTTCTATATGCAGATATTCATTTTACATTTATACCACTCCCCGTTTTAATTGAAAATTATATAAACATTTTCAAATAACTAAACAAATGCGCGGTATTGTAAAGAACAGAACATTGGTTTGTTGTCATGGTAACTCGCGCTTTCTCAGTTGTTCGTGGATTAATATCCTTCCCTTACCAGTGCGAATTTTTCGCCAACCACCAAGCTTCTATTAACTTTTACTGCAATTAAAAGTAAATGACAAAATTTAACCGCATACCAACTTTTTATATATATTTATGCGTTTATTTTGTATTAAAATAATCCAAAACTACACTACAGGAGGCCTCTTGCTAACTAACTTCTATTCCATTGTTTATCAATTCAGACCATAGGAGTTCGTCTCTATCTGTATTAAGACTTTTACCGCTAGGTCTTTACATCGAATAAATGTGAAAACCTCTGCGGCTATTTCCCCTTCCCGGTTAGATCAGGAAGATCGGAAATCGTCAATTGCCATTTCGTCCAAAAATCTTTTTGATTGTCTTTAGTAGTACCTTTCAACGTTAACTTTGAATGTGACAATCCTCTCCTACTATGGATAGCTATAAACTACGCTACTGTAAGGCTAGTAAATAAGGAATTATAAGATATACCTAAACAAACTGGCGACTTCTGGTCTTCACAAGATGTATCGGACTAAATTGGTGTTGAGGCAAAGACAGCACTGCAATCGCTAGCTTTTTGAGAAAGAAGATGCTGAACGATTCGTTTTAAGAGTATTATCTAATAAAAAATAAATAAATTAATTGTTCAATTAATTTAATGGCGCTTATATCCTCCGTTTCATTGCTAAGTAAAGTCGAAGAAGACAAAAGAACTGGAATAAAAGACAATTTACGACACCACCACCAGAGGGTAAAGTTAGAAGAAAGAAAACGAAGGAAAGAACACTGACAATCCTTTTGAATTAAAAGGAACATCTGAACAAATGAGTGTGTTAGTGTTTGTGTAATGAAGATGTTTAAGTCGTTTCGAATAAAGAAAAGCAAAGCCGCTTGCATAAGAGAACAACTTTGAGGATTAAAAAGAAAAAGAACAACTTTTTATTTTTTTAATTTATGACGGCAAAGTTTAATTTTCATTTAATGGTTTTTGTTGTTCTCTTTCTTTTGCTTGTTTAAACATAGTTAGTGAAGGGGGCAATTAAGGGTATTTTACATTTCGTAAGTCTGCATGTGTTACTAACTAACTGACTGGCTGCATAATGAAATTATTTACACCCTCTTTTAATATTATGAAAATTTATTTTTATTATAGTTTAACACTAGCCGGCTTGCGTTCGTATGCGAACATGCTAATAACGCGTGCTTGTCGTCACATTTAAGAAATGCGAGAGTGCGCCTCAACCTAAAGGCCACTATATATATATATATATATATATATATATACCCATAATAGATTTTCGTTTACGACAATACTATCATCAGCATCAACATCAACATCACGTATATGAAAAGTAAGAGTTTAAGAAAAACATTTTTTTTTTCTCTTTTTGAAAAACAAATAAAGGGCAAATGTTTAAAAATGCTTGGGATTATTAAAAGCCGTATGTTTTACATTTTACAAGTATTGCAATAAAAAGAGTTGAAGGTCGACGGTGTGTATGAAAATATAGAAGAAATGAAAACTGGAAAAAAAATCGTGTTTACATGTTATTTGTCAGGATGAAGAAGTGCAGGAGAGGAGGAACACAAGTTTGGCAGATGTTTCCATATGAAGGAAAAACAACTTTCAAACATTTCCAATATTTAGTTTAGTTATCCTTTTTATGTTTGTTTCTTTTGTGCTCCATTGTAAACTTTGGCGACAACGAAATAGAAAAAGAAAAGAAAAAAAGAAACAATAATGGATTTTAATTATAATATACGGTATAACTTGAACAAAGAACATTGGCTTCCTTGCTGCCGTTATTAATTTTCTTGCATAATAAAACAAAGAAACACTAAACAAGTCTAGACGACAACACTCCCTCTCAATATATATCTAAACATAAACTTATTCATCATTTATTTTTTAGTTCAACAATCTCCAATCACTTCCAACGAACATTTTGTGAAACGTTTCATAAATCCATTCCCTTAACAAAGTTGAAACGTGCAAAATATTATATTATATGTGTAGATATTTACATTGTAAATAATGTGATTAAATAAAGTCAACCTAAAAACTTTGAAAATGAATGAATGCATCTGTGACCGAAGTGGAATCCTTATAATAATAAAATTTAACAAGGGACATATAAGGTTTAATTCTCTAAAAGATATTGAGCCTAAAGAACAAATTATCTACTCTCAAAGTTCGATGCGTGGGAAGGTTTGAATAAATGAATTCTAGGTTTACCGTAAAGATTCTATTAACACTAACAGATTTTCTCTGTATTACCAGACATGTAGATATGAAACCGGAATTTTCATATGACAATTATAAAAAATACTTTATTGTAAGTATTGCCCATTGCTAGCTATGGACGACAAAAAGCTCTGGCTCTTTTGGCTCTTTTGAGGCAAGCCAGCCAACGAGACATTTCCATGCATTTTGGTAAGAAATGAAGCGCTCCTCAGCAAGTGCGTAACTCATCGATGCAAATAAATAGTAATTCGATCGAATTTGATGAGTGAATCACAAGGGTGTGCCCTTCGCATTTGAATACTTTCAAAGTGCCTCGAACCGAGTTTTCCACACTGATGGTTGAATGGATCTCACGTAAAAAAGTCATTGTGCTACTTTTTCAGGCGAGAACTTGACATTAGTCTCATTTAAACGCTGGTCATTTAAACACTAGGGTTTTAAATTTAGTCTCGCATTCGATGTGGACTGGATATGTCTGAATCTACCTATAGTTTTTGTCGCCTACGAGTCTACGATGAGTTTGAATCGCAGTTTTCAGGCACAAAGTTCAGTTCTATTGTTGGGAGTTGAAACTCTTTGTCGGATGTCAACAAGAAAAAATGCCGCGACGCGGTTCGACCGTGATTAGATTGACAGCCATCTATGAGAAAATTCTCTTTTCATATTTACATACCTGGTAGGATTTAGAAAGTTTAAAGGGATGTGCTAGAACTAAACAACTGACCAATCCTTAGATATTATACTAAAGCTGTTTTCCTTTTGCGATACTCACCAGACTATGTGTGAATTTCGTTTCCTAGAAACGATGATCATGATCTGCCTGCATTGTTGCTGTGAAAGGTACTGACGAATTCTTACTGGATATAGATCACTACTTGTATATATGATTTAATAAGTAGCGATGCCAATACTTTTACTATTTGAGTTATATGGGAAGCTTTAACTAACGGTGTATAGTTGTTCTCTTAGATAAATATTTTAATTGATGTCAATAGCGCTTAGTCGTCTCTTCTTCGCTTATTACGGATATTACGTATATTCCTTGTGAGTTCTCATTTTTTTTTTTTTTTTTTTTTTTTTTTCATTTTTATTTATTTTTTGATTTTCTTTGTTGTCATTGTTATCTTTCGCTCAATAGAAAAGCAGACAGAAACCAGTGACATTTACTTTGAACATATCGACTCATTGTCTTCTTCTTCGATTCCCGCAGTAATGTTCATCATCATTTGTAGTTGTTTAACAAAGTTCATTCATGACGTCTATGAGTAATGAATGGCATTTTATTTCTACCTATATCTCTTCCTCTATATGGTTACAAATTGCAATAAATGTCTTATTTAAATTGCTGTCGGTTGGGGCGCATTGTCAAGTATAGAGCATTTTCTTGTTTGTATTTGTCATTTAACCGCTTGAAGATCATTTACACACGTTCAAAAGATTCCGGGTAGATTGATTGGAGTTGTATGCGTATGCTACACGGCTATAGGGTGAAAACATATAAATTCAAAGAGGACACCCAATACTGCACCAGCACCACCACACACAAACCGCACATATGTTACTTTATTTCTTATTGTTATCATTTTCCCGGTAATTATTTCGGTTAATTTTTAAAATAAATATTAGTTGATGTTTCTATTGCTTACGGTATAGCAGCCACGATAGCTGCTGTGTTTTTCTTCATTTGCAATTTTTTTAGTTTTTTCACTTAAATTTCTAAATACGAAATGATTAAGATCGCATTTCTATGAAATTAAACAGACACGATTCAATTGGGGAATGACGTCAATATTGAAAATATTGACCCAGGTTGCAAAAAAACTCTCTTAGAGAAGAACAGATTGTTTTCTGTTTTATTTGCTTTGAACTAACGAATCGTTTTTCCATTTCCGAGAAAACTTTATGAATAACATATATTGTATTTATCAAAATTTTTTTTTTTTTTTTTTTTTTTTTTTTTTGCTTTGCATGTATAAATAAGAATTTGTGCAAAATTTTTGTGTGTTTTATATTATTTTTAATATTCAATAAGAACTTGTGTGGAAGCACGCGCACATAAGCCAGTCGAACTAGTTTCACTATAGATGCCCTTCCCCGGGCCTTTGTACATCGTTTAAAATTTCTTTAATTTGTAAAATGAAGTGTAGAAATGTTATATAACATCTCAACTGCAAATATAGCAACTTGTATGAAAATGCTTATTGAGGTAGTTACACTAATTGAAATCGCCGAATATTACTATTTTGGTGAATCGATTATACTCATATTGATGCGAAAAATTTGTATCTGAATACTTTTATATGGGAAGAAAGTGTAACTTTTAATATTTCATGATGAAAGTCGTTTTGACATAAAAATTAACTATATCAAATTTAGGTCACATAGACCCATCTTCTGAATGCCGCTTCCATACAGAGGTTCTCAGGAAAAGCAAGCCTTTGTGTGACGAAAGGTTGAAAGATTGAATATTTTATAGCCTAATTTGATCCACAATTGCAATCCGACAGAGAAATGCATTGTAACATATTTGGACCAAATAGGTCT
Source organism: Glossina fuscipes (assembly GCF_014805625.2). Lineage (NCBI taxonomy): Eukaryota > Metazoa > Arthropoda > Insecta > Diptera > Glossinidae > Glossina > Glossina fuscipes. Next base: position 2,512,141 of record NW_023998464.1, on the reverse strand, counting down.
ATATAAAGCTTCTCAGGAAAAGTAAGTGTTCATAAGCCCAAGCCTAATGTATAAATGGATCCGCGAAGTGAAAATGGATCCGCGAGTGTAATTTGACCTAGAAATGAAGTGTAGCACATTTGAACCGCGAAGATCTACCTTCTGGACACCGTCCTGTGCAGCAGCTGGCAGGAATAGTAAGCCTTAACTTTGCAAAAAATCAAATTTTTAGAATTTATAATGAAAGCAGGCTAAGAATAATAAGAATTTCGGTAAAAGAAATTCCGAGCATTTTAATTCACATTTTGGGCCCACTGCCTTTCAAACGGCTGTAAAGAAAATTACTGTAGATCGCCTTATAACGAATGCCTATTACACGACTCATTTAGATTATATTAACACATTAGCAGTTCGCAGCCTCAAGGGATTAACTTGCTTGTTATATTTGAAATAACTTCTTTAGGGCTAGGACACTACATGACATGGCTCTTGAATAATCAATTTTTTTTTTTTGCAAAAAAGAAACCAATGCTTACTTTCGACCTTTTCATTTATGGACTTAATCGTTTTCGTTATGTATGAACTCTTGTATGTCTTCACATGCAACCAAACTAGAGTTTGTAGCATTTTAACACAAAAATGAATGAAGACTTTTAATAGGGGAAGAGATGTAGGGTATTTAAGAGCCTGCACACAAAAAGAGAAGGGACTTGGGCTTCTATCACTTTATTATTATTAGTATGTTTTCCTAATTTTTTGCATAGTTGACTATATTTTATTTCGAGGCGAAGTTCAGCAACTTGATTTGACAACATTCTAATCGTTTTAGTTGCGCCAATAACCTTGATAGTACCGGATCACTGCAATTTACCCATTAGTGTAATACATTCGTTGGAATTCAATGTGAATTTGTTTCGTTTCGGGTAATTTGTTTATTATTACAGTTTTTCTTAGTTTTATATTAATGCACAAGAGAAATAAAAATACTGAACAATTAAGACAAACATCTATTAATTATAAAGAACTTGTAACTTGTTTGAGGTCAATGCAATTGTAAAGTGAAAAATGTTTAGTTGTGAACGTAATTTAAATATTCATGCATCTGGAGAACAACTTTATAACTGAAGACTTATATTCGGTTTTCTTCGAATTTTCAACACATACCGATAAACATTTTATTTTGAATTCAAATTTTTTCGTAAGTAAATGGCCCGTTTATCTAAGGCCCATAACGATCTTTTTAGCTATTCTTTTATCGCCCTTAATTATCCCTTAAGTTTTCAAGAATGATACAAAGAAATGAAAAATACAATTTAAAGCGCGTTTTCTCGAAACCACATGAGCCGTTTAAATTTTCAAGCTGCATATAATCGCTAGATTCTTTTCACGCTAATAGTTTCTCCATTTGTGGACAGGCTATCAGCTGCTTGATAACTTTCGAATTTAAAATTATGAAAACTTTATTGAACAAGAATATGGGGGAAGTTGACTTTCATCAAGAGTTTGTATAAAGTACAAAGTTTATTTAAAACAGAACCGAAGACTGCGCGCGCGGATCTTGAATACGTAACATTTGCCCTGAATATATTTTTTTCATTTCAAATTTCGGGATCACAACAGTGCCAAACATCGAGATATGATTAGATTTGCAGTACGTATTTCTTGTAGCTGGTATGAACGGGATGACAAACTGAGTATGCACTACAGCTGCATATAAGGGAGCAGTCAGGTTAAAAATAGAGTTGAAACTTGCTTTTCTTAAACGTGATAATGAGCTTTTAAATGTAAAAGAATGAATGAGGCAAGTGAAAAGTGAAGAGCATTAACCCAACTCCTAGATCAAAGGGAGGCCAAGTGGACATATTTTTGCGTTAAAATGTTTCGCTACTTTTCCATTTTACATATTTTCATGTTGTACACTGATGTTGTTTGTATGCTCAGCGAACCAACATCACATAACCCATAAACATAATGTTTAAGTATTTATCTTGTTGCACTCATGCAACAACAGCCTAGTACAAAGTTCTAGCAGCAGATGCCCAGACGTAATTGCTATAATAGCTGACTGACTGACTGTAAAATTCTACTTCTGTCTATCTTGCACTCTCTCTTTCTCTCCGTTAATGTGTCTGTAAGCGCAATAGTTGTCTTCATTACATTTCAGAGGGTATAAAGCAGATTATGTGCACTTTGTATGTTTGCAAGCAGTAGGAGAGGGCACGTTATGACGGCATGTTGTTGTTTTGTGTTGCTTAGATGGATAGCGTACATATGTCTTTACCACAGTCAGGGAGCCAAACCCATGACGCAAACACTTGTTGCTGCAGTTGTTTGCTGCTTGTTGTCTCTAATGCTACTTCGTTAAATTTTGTTTACAGCTGTACAAGTATAAGTGTGGCGTTTAACAAAGCGGCTCGAAACGATAATGCCATTAAACCCATTTAAAGTATAAACGACAGCATGCATATACATTTATGCACAAGTGCGCTTGGTTAACATTTTCTTTTTGCGAAACATTTTATATTTTCAACGCATTCCTTTCTATTTGTTTTGCGTTCTTCCAGTTTTCTTAAATATTTGCATTTTATTATCTCTGGCGTTGTGTGTTACGCGTTTCATATACATTCTCATTTCTTTTACTACTATTGCACTCAAAAATATTATCAACTGAAACGTATCTTGAATAGCTTTTGACGTGAGTCATACTCAAATAATCTTATGACTGTTGTAAATGATCTTAAAAGCAACCTTTGTAATGATTATTTCATTGAATGCTTTTTTACATGCGTTATATATACATATATATATATATATATATATATATTTATTTATATATATTGTGTTTTATTGTGTTTACTGTGTTTTGTATTTTCTCTTTCTTTTTTTTTATTAATTGGTACTCATGCAGTTTAATATGAGGAATTGATCACATGAAGTTAGTTATCTTTATTGCAAATGGAAAGCAGAGTTCACATGTGAGCGGCAAGGGGTTAAGTTTATAATGAGATGAATTCTTAATTGAACACTTCCGTTAGAATTACGCTTAAGAGATTTTCTATCGTTTTGTATCATTTTCTAGGTATGAAATCATTTTGCCATTAATGTCACTTTTCTTTTCAGTCCTAAGTTGATCTCTTCACGAACATCTTGCAAGTTAATTTTGCTTGGTCCACATTCTGTGATGTAATTTTGTAATTTTAATCAACTTGAACGTTCCTTATTAATATAGCATTTCTTCTAAAAATTTTACATCGCTTGCAACACACCCATATTTTACGCTTCGCTAGCTAGAAATTAGGAAGTGGTGCACTTTTACATCCCTGAAATAATGCTTACTTTGGTTTGATTAAAATTCGCCATACCCATCCGCTACCTTCCTATGTATTAGAAGCATTTAGTAGTGCCGTAGAAAACTGAAATTTCTTGTAAATCTATACACAAGAGAAGTTCATTAAGTTGCTCAGTGTTTGTGATAATCTATAAGAGAGAACACAGAAAACTCCGAAGTAAACCAATGCCTTGTACACACCAAAGGGTATAGCATTAGACTTGTCAGGTACAGTGAGTCGGATTAATATTGGCTCTACAAATAGTAAAAGCTTGTTAAACCTAATCCATTGTCCAAATATAAAAATTTATTTTACTCTCAAGCTCTTTGGCAAATTCTAGTCTCTGCTTCTTATTACTTTCTTGTGCCAATGGCTTACGGCGAGCAACGCGACCTTTCAACCTCTCTGTGAAGAGAGTCTTCCTTACTGCAGATGTTAATACTTCCTTTCCATGTTCCAACACCTTCTGCAGCAATTTTGGGTGCACTTAATCGGGGATTTGCTCTTATTTCCCGCAAAATCGTCCGTTCCGTTATAAGCAATTTTCTTTCATTCTTGTATGGGCGAATGATATTATAAAGTGTCAAATCTTTGAAATTGTGGAGAACGTATTTCTAAAGATATTAAACATAAATATTATAATAAACAAATCGCCTAAAGTAAATATTTACTGCAAGATCTTCATAATTTGCAATGTTCCGTTAGTGGTTCAAATATCTGCCACGGTTCGTTCTCTCATATATTGCGAAGAGAAACACACCAGGGATGTCTTAAATAAGTGTGCACAATAATGAAATGTGTGTCAGTTTACATTAATACACTAAAATATATATATATATATATATATATATATTATATTATATTTTGTTGCTACGCTTTGAATTTGAAAAACTAAACACGGTCGGTCAGGAATTTCAAATAAGAAAACAAATCAGTTTCGTTTCTAGTTTTTACGCTCTAGAAGTTTGTACAATTTAACACTAGAACTACCAACTACGTTAATTTGACTCATTTCCACTTTCTAGTTGCAAAACAATGCTTTTAAGGCGTATAATGCTTCTGAAATTATTGATGACTTTTAATTATATGAAAAGACTTTTAAAAATCTGTACCCGATTTTTTATACCAACGACCGTTATATATTCGTTTTGTCAAAACGCTTGCAACGTCCACTTGTGCCGATTTACAAACCCTATAAAGTATATATATTTCTAGATCGGCGCAACTTTTCCTCCGTTCCTCCCTCTGCGTTAGTATGAGTAGTGAACATTCCCAAAATAGTAAGACAGAACATACGAAATAACGATAAACTTATTATGTATATATTCTTGCAGCACTTGTAAAAAAAAATGAAAAACCGCCCACGCCCATCTGATATTATTGTATATCGAAATATTATTTTCAGTGAAGTGCTCTAATTTTCGAGATGCCTGAGACATATACCTTGCTCTATAAGAAGGTGACCCAAATTCATTTACTTTTACTTAAGAATTCCAATTTGTAATCGGTCCACATAGAAGACAGAAAAATGGGAATGATATAACGAACTAAAGCAAGTTAGAAACAAACCCACGACTTTTTCTTATGCTCACCGATAACTTACGATTTGGTCGAGATTTTTTAATAAAATGCTATCAAAAGATTCGTCAGGACACTTTACAAGTTCGATTAAAAGATGGTCTCCACCGGTTTCCTAACAGCATTGTCTATGTTTTCGCAAAGATGGCTATCGTGAGCGTATTGGTAAACAAATCAATTAAACCTTTTAACATTTCCTGTTGATCTCTACTGTCCTTATCTTTATTTTTGTCACTGTGACAATTTTACAAAAAAACGAGCCGCCATCCACTCACAGAAAATATTAATAGTTTTTTCAACTTGAACTATTTGGATATTTCGGTAAAAGTAGGTGTGCGTAGAATATGTAAGCGGGTGTTTAGTGTTAATAAATTGTTTATATATTTACCCTATTCGCTTATGACGCAATTTTGTGAAAAAGTAAATTAAAAATTTTAAATTCAATTAAAGTAAAATACCTTCAGCAAGTAGAAGTGCATGCTTAAACAAGTTTAAGCTAAATTTATTTACTTGTGATTAAAGTTAATCATGCATAAAAGAGAAAAAGGAAGGGAGAATGGAGAAGTAAACTCGGGCAAGAATTTATTTTATAATATTGGCAATGAGGAGTAATTAAGGGAAAAGGCTCCTTGAAAATCCCTATCACTTTCAAATTCGATTTAGTCAAAGTGCTTGCATTTCACTTGAAATGTGAAAATGCGATGGCGGGGGCCACCATTAAATTCCCTATGCCACTTCGTTTAATACCGTTATTCATATAACGAATTTTCAAAATAGGTTTTTACTTGGGGATTGGCTGAAAAGGTGGTCCGATACGAACAGTTCATTCTTGGGCCACGTGCTTGTACTAAACTTTATCAACCTCTTCCAGAAACTTCGATCGCTTCAGAACGTGATTTTGAATCTGTCGCTATAATAAATGGTGGCTTTATCTCAAATCCTTCTGTGTGTTGCATAAGTCCTCACAAACTTACTATGCCCTTCTACCAGAAGCGGTGCAGCAGAGTCTAGCTAGACCTATCTGGATAGCGTAATTTAATCCCTCCAACTAATTCTTGTTCTCAAAAGGACAGGAAAGGTCTCTCTGACAAAAGTATATGGTAGCTATATCGTGTATGTCATTGCATAAATTTAATTGCAAGGCATATTGAATACGGTGCTGTACATTAATAAACGAAGAGTTTGGGGGCACTTTGTTTTTTTCTTTTTTATTTTTCAAATATTTTACGCTTCACTCTTTCGTTACTCAACTGGTTGATTGACAAAGAAGAAATGATAGAACAAGTGTAGTAATATAAGCCGAAAATGAGTCGAAGCGAGGATGGCGGCTTTAAGGAAAAACTTAAGCTAGCTTTTGTGATATTTAACGAATAATGCAACGGGTTTTCTCAAAAAACAATTCAGAATCTCTATGGTGCGATCACTCGATCTCCTAGGGGTATAAGTGAATTCGATTGTTTTTCGTTTAAAATTTTGTGCATTTATGTTCATATACTACAATAGCTAGCATTTAACTTTTCTTAGTATGCCGTTTTTCCTAATATTCTGAATGCATAGTTTTCTTTTGTGCTAATAGAAAAACATGCCTTGCATACCTAAAATAAACAAGTAGGAAGAAGCAAATTATATTCGGCTGTGTTTATACCTATCATCTTTATTTAAAAAAAAAAAAAAGATTTCTCTATAATATTAGTGTTGCATGGCTGTTTTCTTTTTCCCTTTTTTTTTTTGTTTTCTCATCTTTGTACAGTGTATTATGTGTGGGATTAGCTAAAGAGCGTGTATGGAAATTTTGATCGTTGTATCATTTGGATAGTTTTCAGTAACGACCTGGTTACAAAAACCGCCGATATTTTAAGCCGACTAGTTATGATCAGGCAACGTTTCGACAGATGTACATATGTAGATCTATTCAATCATATATAAATTTATCAATAATAAGTGCTACTTAACCATAGGGCATATCCATGGCAAAGTGATTCTTCTAATGTAAGAAAACAAAGAAAGTGTATATATTAGCGCAGCTTCCTTCTTGGTGCTGCAAACGTTTTGGGAAAATGAACATATCTACCATCTTTCGGTGATAGGTGTAAAAAGACCCCACGTTTAAAATGCAATGAAAACAACTGCAGTCGTTGTGCATCTATCAATTTCTCAGTTCATCTCATTGAACAAAATTGTTGCTCCTCTTTTTTCTTTGTTTGCTTACATTAGGAGAATCATTTTCCCATGAACATGTTCTGTGGTTAATCAGTACAGTTTCTCTGCCGCAACTTGATTACTTAGACCTCTTCACTTTGTTCTTTTTCTTGTTTACCTTTTTCCTGTTTATATACCTCATATACATACACATGTTAAGATTTTAAAAAATTTAATTTTTTGTGGTTGCTCGTTATTTTATTCCTGTTTACACTTTCTCAAGTGGTGTTTAAAATTTCAAAAAAAAAAAAAAAAAAAAAAAAGAAAACGGCATTGCTAGCTGATCTTAATTGCGTTACACGGTAAAGGTAATAAAATGAGATTATTATCAGAGTGTGTGGGGAGCAATACTTGACCAATTACAAGGAATAGAAAATTGAAGGCAATATATTCGTTCATGTACAGAAGTTAACAAACATTGCTTCTCTTTTTAAAGACTTTAACACTCTGGTGATAATATGTTATTGGTTTAGCCCATATATCATTTTTTCCCATAAAATATGTTTTCGGCATGCACTCAAAACCAACATCACTGCATCACTGATATGAAATGAAAATCGCATTGAAACAATCGCGAATTGGACGATATTTTATCACTACCATTGCTGGTTCATGGAGAGATGGCTTACAGGAAGATTAAGTAAGACGTGCGTCTTCCGACCTAAGAATTAAGCATTTAATTCAAATATATTTCTACAGGTACGCGGATATATGTAGCTGTTTTTGTAAGGATTTTTTTGGAAGGTCCCTACAGTTTTTATCTTATTTCATCCGGCTTCTGTTTTCAAGTTTGATTTTGAACCATAAATTAAGGAAGCGAAGTTTTAAAAGTTAAAAACAGTGGGTTTTATGATATTTATTGCTACGAACATCATAGGGAAAAATGTCGTCATTTTCCCTTTCTATCTAATGTTTTGTTTTTTTTTTTTTTTTTTTAATAATAGGGAGGAGTGTGCCTTCCTAGAATAATATGTCAATTTTGTCCGTTTGCAACTAAAAAAAGTGCGCGTCAAAGGTTCCCAAAATATCTTAGATATATATATATAGTCATTAACGTTAGACGCTGGTTTATTCGCGTGCGTATAACATTCCCTAAATTAGAAAATAGTGAATAAACCGATATTGAAAAGTTGAGACATTAAGCAACATTGTCGATCATATTTTTAAAGATAGCTGAAAACACTGAAATGATTTGAAATATGAACATTTATTTTGATTACAAGATTTTAAGATCTGCTACTCGTAGGTTAAAGTAGGTGTTAAAGACTAGCTCGTGAATAATCTTAATCGAGATCGAATGTAGAGGTGATCCTACTTGTCTTTAGTATCTTAATCTTAGTTTCCCCTAATACCCTTTTTTCAACACCCCGAACTGTTTAAGAACAAAAAATCAATGCGAAGTAGAAGTGTCACCCAATAATTTTTGTTGATATTTCAATCCTATCAAACAAACAAGTGTAATGTAGTTAAATGACAATAATAATAATATGAACATGAATATAGAGTAGGGAATAAGAAGCAGAAGCATTTCTAAATATTATTCAACAGAACGATCGTTTCTTCATTTTTTTTCTACGAACACGACAATGTCTGAATAAATACTATCGCATTCTAGAGCTGGGAGAAGAAGAAGACCAAATGCCAAAATATCATAATAATAAATAAATAAATAAAAGAAAAAACCTTAAATGCATTTTTCACGAAGTGTGTGTCCGTTGATTAGAATTTTAAAATGCTGCCATATGGTTTTTCGATTGTCTTTTCACGACTACGAATATGTTATATGTGACTTTGTAGAATAAAGGAATGGAAAGATTTGAGGAAAAACCTTACCACGCACATAAGTAATCACAAGACGAAGACATGTGAAATCCATATGACCGACACCAACTGAGCGAAGGCAATTTATGCATAACAGACACTGCCAGCGCCAACAAGTAATGTACTGAATAAATTAGTAAAAAATATTCCAAAAAGAAAGAATTTTAATATCAAAGAAAATTTAAAAGAATGTAAAACAGTTAGTTATACGGTTGAACGGCATAAATTTAATCTTTTCGAAAATGTAGCTCTGATCATGTTCTTCTTGATCTGATCTTGTAGCTCTATTTATAGGATGATATACTTAAATACTTAAAATTGGTTTTAAAGTCTTTCGGCGATTGAATTTGAAAATTTTATCAAGCATCTGCATTGCTGAATAGAGTACGGCACCTGTGTGGATGCTTGTTTTCTGCTTTAGTATTTAGTTAAGCTTTGTACGCCTGATTATTGGGCTGCTTACTAAAAGGCTTGGATATTTTCCGTTACGAATATATGTGACTGTTACTGTTTGTGGTGCAAGGGTGTATTAAGTGTGTGTGGATGTATGCAACAGTCGACAGGACTTGAGATAGACTCATCTTTTATTATATGCATCGATGCAGAGCCATTTCTTAAATTAAACTAAGCTTGTCTGTCCATCCGTCTGTCGGACTTTTTTTTTTGTGTTCAACCTACAAATTATAAATTGCGAGCAATTTTGATGAAATTCGGTACATCGAAATTTTTTGGCTATTGAAACCTGTTCGGATCGGACCACGTTTTCGATCCCTTCCAATATAAAGCCTTACTTTGAAAAGTCGTCACATGAATAACTGTAGTGATCGAAGTGGCGTAGAGTATGTAATGGTAGGCCGTGTCCCACTACAGTATTTTCATTTGTTTCTCACTTAATTCGGCTGGTTGTTGCCTGGAGTTTGGTAAGCAACCAACTTGCAAATCTTTTCCTTTCTCTTAATATTTTTAACATCTTCTCGAGATGACATGAATCATAATTTATAATTTGTCTTTAGAGAAGTTATCGCCACTATGTAGGAAAAAACTAATTTCAAAACCTTCTTATCGCGTGTTTCATAGTAAAAAATATTTTGTTCTTTTTTCTATTTAATATAACAATTAGCGTTTAGCGTTTAATATTTATTTAGAGGAACGTTAAAGGAAATGTGATGAAAAAATTTTTATCATGAAATTGTTGCAGCGACCCTTTCATTTCTGCCTTAAATGAGAACTAAACGATATGTATTTCTGACACAGTCTGAAGAGCAACGAAAAAAATAACTCATAAAAGGCCAAAGTATACAATTTATCAACTCTTGAGAACTCTTAAGATATCACAAAAACAGGGGGACCGATATGGATTCAAAAGAGAAATATGAACATATCTTGGTTTCCTTTTTTTTTAATTGTTTTTATTTGATAAAAGCAATGTTTACGGCACATTAAATAATATCACATTAACAAAGCGAATTATCAGACATTCGCTTCGAAATTAAAAACAGTCTTAAACTGAGCTACAGTGAAGTGTGTGAAATATGTAAATTTTGTTATAACGATCTGTTATTTACCCATCTGGTAAAAACTAGTTACCTTGAGGCAGTAGAAACCAAAAACTTGTTCACATATTATTTCTCCACCTCTAAAAAATTTGTAAATAGAAAAAAGGAGAGTAAACTTGCAGGGAAATGAATGGGAAGCGTGACGACCGCAATTTAAATGGTCTAGGCGTTTAAAGGCCTTAAAAAAATTCTGAATACTAGAAGGTTTGTAATAGTTTATCAACTTTCCTGAAGTACATCTTAATGTTGAGCGATAAACGATTTAATGGTGAAAGAAATATGCGGGATAGCAATAGGGTCGAACAATCTGGATAAAAAAAGCAATTTGGCGAAGCCCCTATAATTGTGCCTTAAGGAAATTACTCAAACGCATAAACACAATTTAAGTATTCTTGTTATAGCGCCGCAGAGTTCGTCAGCACACGATTTAGGAATATTTGTCGGAAATACCATTAGAATCTGAGAAGCAGCTATGTTTTAGTGATCTTAAGTGTCGAAGTCTTCTACAATATTGATACTTGCAATCGATGTATTGTCTTTCATTTTACACTGATAAACCTCGAAGTGAAAGTATATTATCATATGAAAAGTTTTGGAGGAAACTGGTGAGAGTATTTTCGATTTTTGATATATCATAAGGCTATTAGAAAAACATAATATCACAGCCAAGTTTAGACTTCATCATCGCCGAGATCCCCCATACAGGTTAGTGCTCCCAAGGTTACTAGGTTCCAAGCCCGTGTACCGGAAAGAAGATCGCCAAGTTTTTCTTTTACTTAATACATCCATCAAATAAGTAAAAATAGTAGAGCGGGCCGCGCGCCACCTTTATATATATCGCAGTTATTTATAAAACGAGTTTTCAAAATAAGGCGGTATATGGGCAGTAGTCGAAGAACAATAACAATATCATCCGTCTTTGGGCTAAAACACGAGTATACCAAATTTCGCCAAAATATCACAAAATAAGAAAACTATCCGGACAGATGGACAGATACGCTTAAATCAAATCAGAAAGAGATTCCGAATCGATCGATATAACGAAAGATGTCCCTGTCTCCAATCCTTAATGCTTGTATTACCCATATGTAAAACTTTAGTAAAGCTTGGCTCCGATGGCGAATTTCATAAAACAGAATATTTTTTTCCGTAGTATTCTAAATAATCGGTTGCAGTATTTTCAAAAATTTACGGCAACGAAATCAAAATTAAAAATTATTCTTATAAATACAAATTTTCTAGTTCGATTGAGCTAAAATGGAAAAGGTCAATAAACACATCATTTGACGCTTCATTAGAGCAAACGCCATCGGAACCATGAAAAATTCAACCGCATATGCAAATGTCCATAAAATATTCTGCATTTGGGAAAAATCATTAAAAAAAACGAACAAATAAAAAGAGATGAACACAAAAGAAAAAAAATTCAAGGTTATTTATAAACATTTTGACGCTAAAATCACAAGAAAAAATCGTAAAAATTATTTTTCTCTTTGTACACAATGCGCTACGTGCCACATAATCAAAACGCGTGTTAACGTAAATATCGAGAAAACACACAATAAAAACACAAAAATATCGCTTTTTCGCGAAAGACATTTAAAATTGAAATTTAATTACAAAACACGCACATCGATGCAAAAATTTCTTTTGTAGAAAAAGTTTTCTTCTGCCGAGGTAACAGATCAGAAAAGCGAAATGAAAATAAAAGCTTAAAATGCTATAGAAAGTACAGTAAAAAGCAAGCCTTTCAGTTTTTGCTTACTGCGTTAGGATCGTAATTCGGCTGTCAAGATAAGTTGGATAGAAATTAGCGAAGAGTCTTATCTTCACTTTGGCAGATTCTGTGAAATGTAGGCAGACTTTGCATAATATATCAAATGTCAGCGGCGCATGACATAAGTTCTAAATTCGATCTCTCTATGTTCAAGAACTCTATTCTTAATGCAATGCCACACATTTTGCAGTAGCATTGATCAAAGGAGGTGCAACCCAATTTCGTGCTAACTGTATATTCTTTACCCAGTGATCGATTATTTATAAATAACAGGGAAAAATGCTACAATCGAGCAAGGCCATTAATAAACACCCCAAACTGTCTTCTCTATTATTATTTGCATCATACTCTACATGGTTTTGAATTGGTCTGTCCCTCTGTCTATTTGTTTGTTTAATCTACAGGCCGCAGTTTTTAGAGATACTTTGATGGCAACTAGCGTGTTTTGGTCCTACTACGAACCCTACTGTTTGGATCGTGCCCGTTTTTCATCACTCCCCATATATTCCCATGAGTAATACTACTACAGATGTGAAAAATTTGGATTAGATGTGGCAATTTTATAAAGTTGGTCAATGCTAATAATTTCACGCATACATTAACCTTGCCGGGTTTGGATCACGTAGGTCTATTTTTTCCATGCCATCCCATTCGAGTGTTTTCACGAAAAAGAAGCCTTTATATGGAGAAATTGTCTTGTTTTTAATCTTTTATGATCAAAATTAGTTTTTAGCGTAATTGTACTAAATTTAGATCAAGTCGGCCTACTTTTTGAATCTACCCCTTATAAGGACTCTCATCGGAAGTAGCTCACCATATGACAAGGAAATCTTACTGTGAGTGCTTAATGATAAAAACATGTGAAGATTATTAAGATTCTCGACAAGCAAACAAATCTTGTTAAATTTGGAGAACGTCAGTTCATGTTTTTACAACGCTCTTCCATACGAGCACATCCATGGAAAGTATATCTTTCCGCGGAAACTTGGCATAATTTCTGGTAGTTTGGCGTATTTCCCCGAGTGTGGTATTTTTACTTTTTTTACACTCGAAAACGTAGAAAAATGTTAAAGCACTGAACAGACTGAATGCACTTACATCGTAATCGAAATTCAAAATCAATGTCAATTGCAATTAATTATTATAAAATTTACCAAAAGTAATTAAAATTGTTTTTTGGCCACCAATCATCGATCTTGCGCTTTATTAGTGTAAATACAAACAAAAAGTACACCATCTGCCCAGTTATTCAAACCATATGATTTTGCTGCGATAATGCTAGATGCTCACCTAGTTAATTGTATAACGCAGCAATATTGCAGCAATGCATATGATACAAATATTATTATTCTGTTCAGCGCTTAAATCAACAAGACAATCACATTAAGTTTGATCCGTCCTGCATACAGAAGTAAACATTCAAATCAAAGCGATTTTAATTTCTACACTTTTTGCTTTTCCTTCTTCGAATTAACTATATAAAGTATAATCACACGTATACACATAGGCCATTAAATGTAAATATATAAAATTTTGTGCCTCTGTGTTTGTTTGGAATGTGTCTATACGTATACCCTATTCTCGTCTCTAAGTCCCACCTATCAAGTATTTGCAGTTAGTACTCGCTTAACAACACAATTAACCTAAATTGTTTTTTGTCGTCTTCTTCTGCTTCTTCTGTGCCTTAAAAGACACTTTTTGTTTTATGTGTACCTACTGCGACTGTTATATAAGCGAAATTCAGTTTAGTGTTCTCTCTTAACTTAGATTTGTTCTTATTTTTCACGTGCACACAAATGCAGTGAAAACAAAGCAGTCTTTTGATCAGAGAAATGTATGCCGCAATAGCTGCACCAACAAGAAAAAATGTAGTTCAGAAATTATGTTAATGCATTCATGGAGAGAGCAAAACAGAAAGTATGTTGAGGACTTGAAACGAATATTTTAATACCCTTCACCTACATTCAATTAAACATCTCTTTGTTTTGTTTCATTTAGCATTCAACCCTATCTCTAGTTTAGTTAACGTGCAAAGATTCCAACAAATTATGTTAAATGTGTGCTATAAACTGTAATTCTATAAAGCATTCTACTACATACACATCATGAATAATTTCTTTAGAAAGTCATGGGCCTTTATTTAATGGATGTTAAAGGTTTTTATAATGTACTTAAAGTGACTTAAGCCCAAATAATGAAAGTTATTGAGAGAGAGCTTTACTAGAGATCTGAAGACACAAGCATGCCAAGTGTTGAAAATCATGGTAAAACATATCCCCCTTAGACTTTAGTCAATTTATTTTCAGAGTGATTTCAAAATTTCCTTACAAAACGTTTCTCACTTGGAAAATTGTTGACTTGAAGTTCTCACCACGCCTTTTTCAACAACACAAAATGTCCCCTCATTTATTTTATGCTAAGCTAATGTTAAAAGTCTTAACTTTGCCCATACTTTGTATTTGCGTAAACAATGCCACCTAATTAACATACGTACGCTTGACATGCAATAAGCTGAGCCTAAACTATTTGCAAGATTGTCTTTACGGCTATCCAAAAAACTTATATCAAACATTAATAGATAATTACAAAAAGGGTTTTTCTCTTAGGCGGGATGTCATTGAAGTTTTTGCCTCCTTGACTTCGTTTTTGAAGAAGAAACCTTCGTTTAAGCAAAAAAAAAAAAAAAACAATTTTACAGGCGTTCCTCGTGTAATCCGGTTGGTTTGTACTGCGCAGCATCGAAACAATTTTATTTAAATTAACTTTTAATGGAAAGTAGTATAATTAAAACTTGGGTGTTATATAAATGAATCAACGGCAATACGTACCGTGTTGCCATCGAAATCTGTCTTATGTTATATCGATGCCATACGAGGCTTTGAAATAATGCAAATCAAGACAGAATCTTAAAGTGCAAAATTTTATCATAGCTTAAATTTCATTCCAAACATATGTATGCTAATGGAAAAATGACGTAACTTTAAGTTTTTATTAAAAAAATAATATGAAGTCAACATTATAATGAAGAGCAAAAATTAATAATATATTCAGAGAACAAGTAAAAACATTACAATGGGGCACGGCCCACCATTAAATATCGTCTCTGCAGTTATCCATGTACCGACATTTCAAAATAAGGCGTTAAATGGGAAATGGTCAAAACAATGAACGAAAAAATTGTTCGGTACATAAAATAAACATAAAAGCAAAAAGCGATTGAAAATTAATCCATCGGAACACATTTATGACTTTTTAAAATCGTGATATAACAAAATGGTGTCATAATGTTCGTAAAGTTTGCATCATGTTGTGCCGAAACAGTGCTTGGCAATTACCACGCTATACGAGCGACGCCTGTACATGCTACTTAACTGTTTGCAATATTCCGCAAGACGTTAAACGTGAAATGCTTGCAGTTGACACTGCACAGACACCATTTTTACCCACAAACAAGTCGAACGCAAATTTTCGTATAGTTTCTAAATATCGTTCATCGTCGAGTAGTTTTTTTTTAGATCGCACTCATTTACAAACCTAATCTGTTCAACTGAGTGAAGAATGTGTTTTTTAACTCTGTGTAATACTTTCGATATGGCTTGAAGAGAGGAACAGACATCATTAAATCAACCCCTAGTTCTGTTAATACATTAATAGAATAAGAAAATAAGAAAATGCCTAATAGAATAAGAAAATGTCTATGTAGTTGCTACTGCTGTTGGATGTCGGTATAAAAATTTCATTCGTTTGAGCGAAGACTACACTAAATTACGGCTTAATCTCATCATTGAAATCTGTTCGGTATTGTTGCTAAAAATAAATAGTTTGTAAAGCTATTATAAAAAAATGGTGTAAAAAACCCAACAGATTATGCAATTAATAAATTAGATAACAAATAAGCGAAAACATTATAATTGCGCGAGGTCGGCTATTAAATACCCTACATCACATTGTTTAACACAATTCTTAATTTTGCCATAGAACACAAAACTTGCAGCCTTTTTATAGTCTACACCACAGGTATGGTACAGGATATATTAATTTAGGACGGACGTATGTAACACCCAGAAGGGCTTAAGGTAGACACTGGTCGAATTAGAATCATTTTCTAAATCTATCTAAGACTGCCAGTCCATCTGATGTCTGTCCATACAAATATATGTTCAAGCTGCAAGCGGCAAATTTTTGAGATATTTTGATAAAATTTGCTACACAGACGAACTTTGACCCAAGGACGAACGCTTTTGACAATGGATTGCAAAAGTCCACTTTTTAGATCCCTGACGCCGATTTGTCACTCAATCACTCAAAAAAGTTGCAAAATTTAAAATTTTTCGACAACAGTGGCTGAATAGTAGTGTTTCGGCATTCTTAATTGATACGAAAATTGTAGACCGACCTGAGTAAGTTTACGAAACCCTTCTCAAACAACAAAACTGAAGTTCATATGACAAGAAGGTCTAATTTTTAATGCTTTATTTGACCAATACCAAATTTCTCGGTCTATTTTTTGGGTCCCACCCTATGTAAGCGCCACATACGTCCACGCAAATTTAATATACCCTGTACCACAAGCGGTGTAGGATATAAAAACATTAAAAATTCTTGACACGTTTTTCTTTCTACAATGAAAACGCGTTATTGAAAAAATATTAAATAGTAAAAATGTTTAAATTGCTTCTTTTCAGCTTCTCTGACTAATTAATTAATTATGCTATTATTTGTATTGTTTTGACTCACAAGGCGAAAACGTTACATTATTTTTATTTAAATATACGTGTATGTACATTAAAAACGAAGACCGTGATTTAATCGGTTGTCAAAAGTAGGGTATAGTTCGAAGGAAATTCAATAGTTTTAAGCTACAGTTTGAAAGGGACTCAAAGTTTTGAGTTTTTTCTGCGGTCACTACTGTATACCCTACGTCACTTGTAGTGTAATCATCCAGAGGGACTTGAGATAGGTCCATCTTTTGTTATACCAGAAGGAGTAACTCTGTCCGTTTGTCCGCATTGATTTCTTGTGTTCAATCCATAGATTGATCATAATTTTTCTTATATATTATATATATATTATATGAAATTTGGTACACCGACGTGTTTTTTTCCAAGGAAAATGGCTCGAATCAAACCCCTTTGCCGTCCACTTTCCCTATAACTGTCCATTTTGACGAGCAAGACTAAAAGTTTAACCATTGATTACCATTGCGTTTGTCATATAAATGAGCAAAATGTCGAAGTAAATGTAACAAAGTTTGGGTACATAGAGTAGTCGCAATTATATTGAAACATTTTTCATTTAATGTTTGTAATGTTTCGTAAGAAATGGAGAATTTTCGAAAAATGTAGACTTGATATTCATTTTTAGGCAGGCCATGGCCCTTCGCTAAACGGCTTACACCGCCCTTCAATTATTTTGTGTAAGAATTTTTCAAAATAAAGCGTTATGTGGGAAGTGGTCAAAACACCTCGGTGTACTAAATTTCGTCGAAATATCTCGAAAGTTACGACTTATGGGTTGAATGCAAGAAAACAAAATGGACAAGCAAGTGTAGATCGATTTGGAAAGTGATTCTAAATCGATCGGTATCGCAAAAATTGGATCAATCTCAAGTGTTGCGTACTTCTGCCCAAAGTTAGTGTAACCTTATTCCACAAGTAGTGTAGTGTATATAAAGCAAAAAGCAGAAGCGAATAGAAACAAAACAAATCCAAAATATCCAAATGAGTCAGTTTCCACAACCTATTAATAAAAATCTTAAGCTTGTTTATGCAATAATTCTGCTGACAAGCTTCTTGGAGATTTTTGGCTTTGTTTAATTTAAAAATAAAACTTAAGTATATACTTAATTTCGTTTTAGTTAGCCTCATACAAAATGAGTCCAAAACTCCAGAAATAAAAACATGTTGCGTAGAAAACATCAAACAGAACTTTTCTCTAAAAACAAACTCAAAATATATCTATAAACAGCGTTGATTAGAAATGTCTCCATACCTACTGTACAGACGCAATACTGTGAAACTGCAAAAAGGAAATTCTCGTCTATGCGTTGGCTATACATATAGGCTTATACTTCACTGCTATTTGGCAGCAAATCAAGCGTACGTGAAAGTAATGTCTGGCAATCGTAAACACAACCAAACTAATAGTTGATCGCCAGCCAGGCAGTGTTTTTGAGGGAAATGTGGGAAAGGAAAGTTAAAAGATGAAAAGAAGCGAATAGCATTTCCATGAGATTTGTTTTAAATAGAAAATCGAATGGAATAGCGCAGAGTGCTTGTCATTTTAAGATGTATAGTATGGGCTATATATAGATTTAGGCTGCGGTTTTCCTATTATTTATTCTGAAAAAAGTTTTTCAATTTCATGCAAATGTATATTCATGCAGTCAAGGATTCCTTGTACACGTCCAAAATTTGAAAAATTGTTTCCAGCTACATACGTTGCGGTAGGGAGAGCTGCACAAATTACTTGAGCAAACTTAAAGAGAAGGGAATGAAGGAAATATATGAATTAATATTCTATAATAAATATAAAGCAATAATAGCTTCGCATAAAGTTCCTTACTAAGATAAGATTAGTCCCAGAATATATTTCTTTAGTCTAAATAAAGTATAATTATAATAATAATAATAATAAACGCAATAAAGTAAGTTATTGTAAACTAATGTACAAATAACTTAACACTTATTCCTATACCGGGTCTCTTACATGCATAAATGCAAGAAGATGAAGGAACAATTTACGTGTACTTTACACGGAAGCGAAAACTAGTAAGCAATATAGAAAGAAATACTCATGGTGGTAGTTGCTGCGTGGACTAATCAAAGCTGTGGGGGGAGGGGGATGATTGGCAAGTATTATGCGAAATATTTTTGTGTAATAGTGATAAGTTGCAATCGATTTTCGGGTTTCTTTCTACGGCTCTCTGCACATTTCCCCCACATTTCGACGGCCCTCTTAATTTTTCCTTGATTCCGTTGTTAACGTAGCGGGGATGTACAAAAAAATAGCGAAACAAGTCCTATGAGAAAAACAAAACCCGGCCTCGATAGGTGGCAGATTCCACCGCAAACAAAAAGGTCACATGTTTAGCTATGTTTTTTTGTAAAATAAATCCTCAAACAATTGCTCGAAATCCTATCCTATTCGTTAATAATGTTCATTCTTAATAATTTTCACTCATAAAATAGACAGACCATTAAAGAGATAGAAAGTCGACCAAAAATTAAAACAAAGAAAAAATTCGCTTCTTATTTTTTTGAATGTGGTTACTCACCCGTTCATAATGCAGTGATGAAGAAAAGCTATTAACATTCTTATGGTGTGGATTATATCCACGTTCTTACTCATTCTAAGTAATGTTTACTACATTTCTATACCTATAAGCGAAAGGTAAAGCATTCATTTTGTCGAAATGCTTGTAGTAACTACAACCAAAAGTATATATAAATATTATTGATCAGTAATAAACAGTATATAGACCTACTCATGTCCGTCTGGCCACATGTGGTAAACGTTTTCCATGTCGCTAAAACTAAGATATCGACTTCAAATGATGGCGGCGCTTGCAGCAGATTGTTATTGATAACGAGCTAAATTGGTCGAAGGACAGGCAACACACAGCGGACCTTTACACACCTTTTAAAATGCATAGATTCTTGATAAGTGTCAAGCTTTGAAGCGATCTGCAATATCTACTTAAAACTCGCAAAAATCGACCTATCTACGCTAACCCGGTGTAAAGCGTTGCAATTTTATTTTTGGGTCTTTTTTCTTCAGCTTTTTTTCTTTCTTTACATAAAGATGTTGAGCATAAAAGATTCGGTTGCATTTGGTTATAATTGTCTTACTTATTTTGACTTTGTGTGAAATCGTAAACTCACTGCTATTAGCGCGTTTTACATAAATAATTTATGATCGGGGAAATATACATACATCATATTAGGAGCCGGCGTTTTTTGTTATTACTTGTCTGTCTATCCGTCTGTTTATATGTGTTGAAAGGTGGGTGCAAAAAATTTAGAATTTCGAATCATGTTAACATTAAGTATGACATGCACAACCCCCAAACACAATTTTAAACAAGTGATGCATTTGAGCATGGCGCCAAACATTTTAGGTTACTATGTTATAAATTGTACATGTTGTTCTATTTATATGTTAATGTATATACTAGCAAAACGTTAGATAGTAACAAAACTTTTACGCAACACTTATTACCTATGAGAAAATATCTTAACAAACTATTAATCCCCGCTATCTGACGACTATTTTACGATGTGAATAAATTTAATTCTATTCAAAACAAGGCTCCCCGGCGAACGCTTAAATTCTAATTTGAACAGTAAATTAATCACATCATCATCTTATTCTACAATTCAATAAAACTTAACATGACTCATTCGGAAATAAAGGAAAATTTTTATCCAGTAGCAGATTCTAGTGAAGCAAAACATTCGAGTAGAAGTAGTGAACTGTGAAAGAATGAAACTTGAATGATTTAGATAACATAATTTAAATATCTTGTACAGTATCAAGAATAAAAATCTCTTTTTATCCCGATTTATTAGGAATGGCTTTTTGTTTCTTTCATTAATGCCTTATTTCAAAATTAAATGGAATTAGAATGATTCATTCAGAAACACGATGACGCTTTCATCGAATAGTAGATTCTTGTGAAGCAAAAAATTTGCGTTAACAAGGAAGAAAGAACTTGAATGAGTTCGTTAATTTATACTGTATAGAGAAGTCTGTTTTGCACTGGTGGAATAGAAATTGATTTTTGCTTATTTCATCGGCACCTTATCCCGCAGTCCGGTAAAGCTCTCCTCAGAAACTAACGTTGTCATTTGGAGCAAGAATTTTTTCCATATATTTCGAGCCTGAATGCTCCTTTGTCCTTTGTCTTTCTTTAAAGAGCATCAATGATTTAGAAAATTTCTACAGTATCAGAAAATTAAATCTAATCAAAGCCAGTTCAATGCAAGCGGCACGTTTGTACACCTTCTTAACATTGAAAAAATTCCGAGAACAAAGGGACCATATCCGGCCAAATTACTGACAACGTAAATCCAATTACTATTTCAAAAAAAATTCTCACAATGAAATTTGAATAATTATAATGACAAAGTAAACCGATTAAAAAATATTTTTAAAAAAATAATATAATATTGTACAAGCCAGACAACAAAGATAATAAAAACAGGGCTGTTTGTATGCTTCACTATTAATTTTCAAACCGACATACACAACAGTTTTTGTCTCTAGATTTCGTATCTTCAAAAAACCTACTAACACATGTCGCTACAAAGTTGTTACTTTTTCCATTTTCTATTACTTTACATAACCTGTAGTGCAGGGTGTGCTATGTTCATAAGGATGTATGTAACACCCAAAAGAACTTTAGGAAAACGCACTTTTCATTATTATGCTGATTGATTCAGAATCAATTCTTGAACTGATTCAAGCCTGTCTGTCCGTAAGTCCTCAGATGTCTGCCCATGTATTGTTGTCTTCTACATGCATTTTGCAAAACTTCGTACGCTGGCGTGTTTTGGCCCAAGCATTAACCCTAATGAAAGTGGATTGAATCGAGTTAGTTTTACGAGCACACCACATATGAAGCTCCGTTGTTATGAAAAATTTGGACTGGATGCGCCTATTTCTTGAAAACCTTCCTTTACAACTGTTTCCACAGAAAGTACGTTTTTGGCTGAGTAGGCAAGAGTCTCGACTTTCAAGTCAATTGTCGTGGGTTCAAATGTCAAGTGCGGTAGAGTTTTTAATAGAGCCGAAAGCCTTAGATGCTAGCGCTTTAAAACTTTAGTCTTAGAATTTATTCTCTGGCTAAATTTATAATAATAATAATAATAATAATAATAATATTAAAAAAAAATCTAATTTGTAATATTTTTCTGATAAAAATTCAACATAAAAATAATTTGCATTAAGTTTGGATGATGCCGTTCTATTTTGTGGACCCCACCCCATGGAACAAAAACGTCTGATTTTTAATACTTATTTACGAAGAAAGGTGAAGAGTAATGAGAACAAATTAATTTTGCCAAATTTAAAGTTTGCCAGGTTGTTATGTTTTTTGAACTCTCCTCTATAGGAAACAAGGTACAATTCTTAGTTTTTTATCATGACAATAAACACAGAACTGCAGTAGCAAGCAAAGTGGTGCAGAGTATTTGATGGTCGGTCATGGTCGACTGTAGTGTTTTTACTTTTTTTAACTTGGTCTTGTTGTGAAAGTAATGCTTGACAATCGCATTATTCATTGCATATGTTTGATATCTTTGTTACGCTCACTCTGTTATACAAAAGAAGCCCCACAAGCTTACTTACTGTGTCACTTCATCTCTATCAAGATATAGAAACGTATTAGCTACTTATAAAGATTATATACCTTTTGCAAATCTATAGATTGCTGTAATAAAAAAATTTAAAGTTAACTATAAGTGCTAGGTACACCTTTGTTTCATATCCATAATTAAAGGTTATGAAGAGGATACAAAAGTTTCAAAGGGGCTTCTAAATAATTTGCACACTCTGACAGCGAGCACTCCGATAATATGCCCAACATTTTTTTTTTTTTTGCTACTGAGCAGAAAGACACACCACACACAAGAAGTATTTTTCCCATAAACATTTCATATAATGTATGGGAAACGTTGAAAGGAAGACGTAAGAGCATTTCAGAAGAGAACTTGAAGAATCAAGCCTTGGTACTCATAAATTTTTTTTACATGCAACCAGCTCTATGGCGCACCAGCAATTACTTCACACCATTCTGGTTAACACAATTATTCAGATAACGAATTTTCAATATACTGTGTTATATGAAGACTGTTTGAAAAATTGGGCCGGCTGAATTGATCTATAATAGGGTTCTTTTTTGGGCCAAAACGTCATCATGGTTCATCAAAATATGTTAAAAATTGAGACCTTTGGGGTAAATACAATAATATAAGATGGACAGACGGGCAGACAAACAGATATTCTGAATCGATCGGTATATATACATTGGCACAAAATACATCCAGTATCACAAGTTACGTAGGGTACAGTAGCTTGAAGTCAACGTGGAAGGGCAAAGAAGAAATTCGGAACGCACTTCCAGTAAAAAGCAATAGTGAATATAGGTTTTCCGATATGCAATAAAGAAGGATCATTATTTTCGAGTTGTTTTTGTTCTTATTTCGAAACTAACAAATATGTCTTAAAAGATCAGCTTCATTATCACTTTTAGCGGTCAGTGTGTGATTAACATAGTAGAAGCCAACAAGTCCGCTTCGAGATGGGAGTCGTTTTCCTTCTTTCACTCAAATGGCATTTTGCTTGCTTTAGCTCTGTCGACATACTTTACCTAGAAGAAACATATTCTTTTTGATTATTCACCATCAGCATATCGGCTCAACTACTCCGTTTACAATCAACTTAATCATTCTGTTCGGATACACACTGTAACAGATATTATATAAAAATTAAAAGTCTGTCATTAAGAAAATCTGTTCCAGCAACTAATACACATTTGAACTCGAATTTTAAAAGGCTTACTCTCTCTTTGTAGATCCATTTGTGCTCCTGGATATCCAAGAGGCGTATTTAAACGAATATAACTTCCATATTTTTTTACGTTAGGCAAGTCTCATTGTCAGAAGCAAAAAACAGCATGTACTGGAACTAAATAACATGTTAAAGCCAAGTTGCCTGACGTGGTACGGGAAACTTATTTAAATTTATTCAACCTTTTGAATGTCCGCCATTTGTTAAGAAAAAAATAGATTTTTAATATTTGGCAACATACATCTCCATTTCCTCTCGGTTAGTTAACAAGGGTACTCTTCACGAGTAAGAAACAAAGGTTGTCAAGATTCCTTACAAATATTGCTAAAGTTGGTTGTTTCGTAGCAAGTATATAATGGGAATGTAGCGCAACCGGAGAGCGAAACATACGCTTTGTGGTAATAATTCACATAGAGGCTATTTATTGTTGAGTAGTTGGTTGGCTGGTCGGTTGGTTTGAGTCAATGGCCATTTCTTTCTTTCTCGTTTCTTGCGTGCATGCACAATACATCGACGTTTTAAGACGCCGAGACAAGGAACCAGCAAATCTAATTTAAAGATGATTTTTTGCTTCTTTTTTAACATTCTTTCTTTTGTTTTCACTCTGGTTTTTATCACTCATCCCGAGGGAAAATGAAAATGCAACAGCGTTAGTGAATAGTGAATATAAAGACGTTGCCGAATGAGAACGCCTTGCTATCATATCTAACTAAGCAGACAAAAACGTAGAACAGAATCACACTTGACGTCGTTCGGCGAAGATAACAAACAATACATATCGGTCAATATTTTGTTTGCTTTGTGTTCTATTTTTATTATGTTCTGCCACTTCTAATATAAGTATGGTGGCAGGTTGCATAAAATATAAAAGTATACCTCATGATATGTAAATCTCTTACAGAAAGTGATTAAAAAGTGATAAAAAAACAATTTTTGTTTTTTTTTTTTTGCTAACGACAAACCGATAATTAAAAACTGCATTTTTCTGATGTGACTCTTCAGAACTGCTTTAAAATCAAAATAAAGAAAACTGCGCGAAAAAAGATATTCAAGCGTCACACAATCATTGTCATCATAAGAACATGGCTTCATTGCAGCAAAAACGGCCTTCCATATCGAACTGGTTTTCGTCGCTGCGCCGTCAGCCTAAAAATAAAAGAACTTCCAATTCAGTGGTATATGGCACCGAGAAACCATATCAACGAAGTTGTATAGATCTCAGTGCGAGTACGTTTTACATACCGCAAAGTACAACAACCACAGGGAACGGAACCGGCCATTTGTCAAAAAGTAGTCTTGTTGATGGAGAATGTAAAGCTAAGGCAAAGTTATGTATACGCTGCTGCTCCACCATTTTGCCTACAAAAGCGGAATCTCAAATATCGCCATCAACGCCAACTGTAAATGATCTCAGCACTTCCAATACCAATGGCAAATCATCAGCTAAGCCTCCTTTGCCGAAAAGTCTCTCAAGTCCTCGACAAGAAACTAATTTTACTTCAACTGGTACTACCGCTACTATCACGTCTTCTATAACCTTTGAAACTGAACAGCGCAAGAATATGGAAACTGTACGATTGGCTTCAGTTGATTCAAGCAGTCTTCCCAGTTCGCCCTCAACACCGACCACACCTATACATATCATTAATAAAACTACCGAATTTAAACGTGTGTCAACTACTAAAACAACGAAAACTATCGTTACCTCCCGCCCTGTAGAATTATTACTTAATGAAAAAGGTGAAATCATTCTCAAGCGACCAAAATCTCTAGAAAAATCGACGCGTTCCAGCAGCTTAGGCTGCGTTTTAGACGATGAACAGAACGATCAGTTCGATGAAAGTCCTTCCATCTGTGATAGTCCCCGTACGTTGGCTTTAAACGGTATCGATACTGACTTGAAATTTATCGATGATAGTTCAACATCACAAAGTGAAAATGAACGCAACTCCCAGCAAAGTTGTCTTGGAATAGCAGATAAAGAGAACTTCCTCTCAAAATCTTACGCGAACCCAGATTCTATCAAATTTTGCACTACTCCACGTTCCATGAGTTTGTCAACCCCTAACAACGATAGCAATCGTGGTTCTCGAAAACAGCGTTTTAAGGCTGGCCTTAAATATAATGATAATTACAACAATAACAACAATAATAATAATAATGTCGATGATTTGTGCGATGACTGTCGCAACGTTATTGAAAGAAATTTGAATAATCGCTTAAAACAACAACAATTAAAACAACAAAAATACGCAAATGCTGTGATATATCCGGATATTAAGGTAAAATGTTTTCATATAAATTTTCTGCATTAAGTAAACTTCTCACATATAAAACAATAACTAAAATCGTAATGAGTTATTTCGAAATTTTTAAAGACTTTTTTCTTTTTTTTTTTACGTATAAAAAGGCGACGATCAGAAAGAAATGCCAAAAAAAAAAAAAAAAAATATAGAAAGACATAGGGAGTGCCTACAGTCTGGTGGTGGGTACCTGCAAAATCAGTATCTGTTTTGCCCCTACCGACTGAGCACTCGCCAGATAGCACTGCGACGTATAACCGAATTATTATAACCGAATTATTATTAAAAAGAAATGCTTTCTGCGATCGTAATTAATGGAAGACGACTATTCATAATTGAATTTACCCTGCGATTAAAGACCGGCCCACTAACGAACCATTGAGGAATTGTACTTGTTTGAAACTCATGGCTTGAGCTTACGGTTTTGTACAACGCATGCCTGAAGTTTAGTTACATACTTTGGCAGTCAGTTCACCTTATATTCCTGACATTATTATAAATTGAAGCAAGACGATGTTTCCGGTTATAATTACATAATTATATGTTTTTTTTCCAAACCATAAACGATTTTCAAAATCAGTAAAGAAAACTAGAAACTAAAGAATTTTCAATCACAAACGCACTTAAAACACTGGAAACTTTTATACACAGTGTAACGACTTATCCGTGTAGGTACGTAGAAGTTAACAAGCATCTAAGATATTTCTCTAATTAAAGGCAAATAGTTTTAGTTAAGAAAAGAAAACAAGAGCCAGTTTACCGCTACGTTTTATTTATAGCCAATCCTGACAACTGTGTTTAGTTTGCCGCTGCTTAGGTTGTTTGGTCTTTATATACAGAATTTGTTTAGGCTTTATATGCAGACCTTATTTCATTTGCTCTTCTTACTTTTAAAAGCTCCGATATTTTCAAAAAAATAATATGAGATGTTGATATTGTAGTGATGAGTTTGCTTTAATTGACTTGAAAGCGAAGAGACTTTACAACTGACTCAACATAGTAGTAATTTTTCGGAATGCACTAGATTTTAGCATAAAAATTAACGCAGCAAAGAATCAACATTTTGCACAGGGCATGAAAAGATTCGACCAAAACCGGACAACATTTCCTTGCTGCTATTCCATGTACGTAATTAATAACAGGCGATTGTATCTCAAATTATATATCAGACACGACACGACATGTAACAATTCTTTTTTAAGCTTTACTCAAGGCACTTGCTTAAAATGTTGTTTCTTTATGTGAATCTCTCCAAATGGCCCATGAAAAATGTGAGCTGATGAAGTTGCACTCTCCCTCTCTCTCTCTCTCTCTCTCTCTCTCTCTCCCCCTCCCTCTCTCTGGTTACAAAAATAACTTAGTTTTACGTTAAAGTTGCTTTTTTATAAAACATTTCGCTTGTGTTCAGAAAACCGGCTGGATTTTCAGTTTTATTCTTTGTCAGGCCAAGTAGACCGACCGGCTTTGTTGGCAATGACATCTAACTCATAATTAGTATAGTTGATTAAAAAACTTGCCTATTTTTACATTTGTATAAATGAATAATCACTTTTCAACTTTTGCAATATGTCCTTCGTATGTGAAGGACGGCTGTTCATAACGCTATGCGTGTAGTTCGCAAGCGTGTAGGTACAGACGTTAATCTTATGTATGTAAGATTTGGCATAAAATAGCTTTTTAACTTAGAAATTTTCGAAAATAGCAATCAATGGCGTGACTTACAAGAAGAACTTGCCGCAATGAATACATAATTGCCAAAAGTGAGATCTAGAGTTTTTTAGCGTTATATATGTCTTGTAGATTTATGCAGGTAGGAAAGTCTTCCAAACATCCTGACAAGAGGCAAAAATTTATAAATGTCTATATGGGGTTCCGTGCATATCAAGCGCCAATGACTTTAATACAATCTTCCAAGTGATTTCTATGGGAAAATGTAAAATGTTCCTTCAATGAATAAATCACATGGAGTGTATAAGCTTGCTGCTGCCGTTTTTTTCACATTCGAGGCTTTATTATAAAAAAATGGTCGTACCTTCACTATTCAACATGTTATCCATTGCTGACCACTACTTACTTATGTTATCTTTTAAAAATACTATGAATTCCGTGCAAAAAGGCCATCAACGAAATAACCCATAAATGAATATCGTCATAAGAATGGAAGCATCATTCGAACAACTAATAAGTCCATTATTGAAAGCAGTGTCTGTCGAAAGGAGTGCACATCACATGGAAACCTTACAACATCTATAGGCATTTTAAGCCAGTTTTGATAGCAGTTTACTACACCTGTTCACAGCTCCAAGGAACTATGTTGGGTACGCTTCAAAGCGATAGCCTATGCAATTGCATATATAGCTTTAAGATAGTACTTTCAAATAAAGAACCTGTAGTACCACGGCCCTTCTCTCTTAGAAAAGGTTGGAGTCAAATGCATAGATTCAACAGCTTTAATCAATTTACACATTAAACTAGCTTGTGCGAAGCCAATTTGTCATTAAGAAGTTTCTTTTTTTAAAAACATGAATGTTCACATATTGTAGTCCTAGAAGATATCTTTCAAACTAAACACTCCTTACAGCATTGCTGGTGGAAGCAAAGCTGGTTATGTCTTGTCCCAAGCATTAACAGTCAAAACAGTATATTCTTCGAAAAAGAATGGAATTATGCTTCAAAACCGAAATTCGTACCAAATAGTAACACGTTGTGGACGCCTTCGTTTCTCAACAGTCTCTCACGGGTTTTCTGAAGCCTAAATGCGACATATTTTACCGCTTAACCCATCCATCAAGATGAAAATGAACCACGTTACTATTAACAAGATTTTTTAAAAAATCAGCGTCCCCTTACTCCATATTCTCCCTTACTCCATATTCCATAAAAATTTCTCCAAAAAGAAAGCGAACTTTTTTTTGTATTGCTCTCCATTCTTACCTTTTTTGCCGTATACTTGTCATAAGAAATGCTATTCGTATCGTTATCTTGAAGGAAGACATATGAAAACGTTTAAAAAAAATATACATTTTGGACAAATCGCTCGAAAGGCACCATCGGTAGTGTAACAGAAACTGAGGACCTCTCTGTTTTCAACACGATAACCATATCAAGTCCTTTCTGCTTTTCTTATAAGTTACAGCAAACACAATAGTGATTCTACAATATTTGTATACAAATGGGAGAAGATCGACCGAATTTATACAACGTTATAGAGTGTCGAAGTTTCATTCATTTGATCTGAAATTGTTTTTATTTTATTTATTTTCCATAATGCCACAAATTTATCTTTATACGATAGGATTATTTCATCGATGAAATAAATTTTGTTTGTCAACAACGAACAAAAAAAATTTACATTTTCTAAAAAACTAACAAGCAACACTACACTACTTGTTTGCCATTATTAATTAACTCTGCCGAGCATAGAAATTTTACTCCATCGTTGTGTACTGTTATACTGGTCTTCGCTAAAACATAATTAAACCGTTGAAAGGTTAATAACCCTGAACTGTCAATTATATCACACAGTCTTCTTTTTTCTTTTTTTTTTTGCTGGTACAAACAACGAAAAAACTAAATCTTCAGCCAAGGGTTCCACTCAAAACTTTGAAAAAATTAACTAAGAAATTCGTCCACTGTCGGAAAAAAAAACAAGACGGCATTTTGGAGATATTTGCATTATATATTTTTGTTTACAGTTTGATACTCTCCACCTATGTGGTACAAGGGCCTATTAAGCTTGTGGGGATATATACAACACCTAGAAAGACTTCACTTTTACCAACACCTATTGATTTGAAGACATTTTCTGGGGCGATCTGAGCTTGAGTTTCCGTCCATCCGCAAGTCTATCTTATTTCGTGATGCTCAATCTAGAGGTTGTATGGTGCATCAACATGTTTTGGTCCAGAGAGGAACCCTATCGAATATGGTTCGGAACGGATAATCCCTTCGAGCGCTTCTCCGTATAACCTGATTTTAAAAAGTGCTTATATGGATTACTGTATTATTCGCTATCTAATGATGAACTGTGGCCTACTAAAGTATTTTTACTTGTTCGATTTCGGATTACGTAAGGGAAAATTTATTTGTTGAAGGGAGCTCTGCGTAAGCTCTAGTTGAGTTCATAACTTCTAAAAAAATGATCAAATGCTATGCTGCGGTTCCTGTTTGAAATAGAATTCACAGTTCGTGTCCCAAATTTTGCCCTCAATTATGGCCTTCTTGCTCAATATAAGAGGACTCCCCCCTAAGTAGGTGACAATAACTTACATCAGCGTGCAATCATAGGCAACTTGTGAAATTTTGATATCATAATTAGAAATTTTTTTCTTATTTAACGTTATCTGTTAATTTAAAGTGAAATGACAAACGAATTTTGAGATTGCAATATGAAATAATAAATATATTTAGTTCAAATTTCAAATCAGCCTTAAAGCCTTACAGTGTGGATACCACTTCTCATATTAGTTCTTTCCCTTTAACAGTGAGTGGCTTTGAATATGTGTTATTCATATCGGCAACCCTGTAAACCATTACTTTATCGCACATTTGCAATATAAACATCATAGCATACGACAAAAGTAAATCAATTGCAACATAGAGACTAATTTGAAAAGCAGTGACTGATGTGAGCTAAATCGTTACAAATAACAACATACTGTTATGAAATTCACTTTTCTAAGATAGGACTCGTACTACCAGATCGTAGATATTCTTTCCTTAAGAGTAGGATTATTCTTAATTTATTTTTGGCAATACTTTCGATTGCTCAACTCTTATGTTCCTTTTTGTTTTTTGCTACTCTGCCTTCTACAATTATTCTATTTACATAGATTTTTACAAGCATATTTATTTATGTAAATAAATTCATGGCTTCATTTTTAATCCGTTAACTTGCTTTTTCGCTAATCTTTTTCATCGGCCGGCAGCTGCATGACGCGCCGCGAATGCGCATTTGGTTTTTCCCTCTCTAGGGAATTTATTATTTAGGAGAATTGATTAGCTGGAACGAACTGGATTTGGCCTTTACGTAACAATAGCATGTTAAATTATATAGTTAAATAAAAATAATATCCAATATTATATATATAAAAAGAAATATGTAAATAAAACCCTTTATTTCAAGCCAGAAAAGCATTAAAACCTTTACATGTAAATCTTTTTGAGCCTTCATTTTATAGCTTACAGCTAAGTAACAAGAAATTCAAGTCAAGACTTTTTATTTTTTTAGTTTATTTGTTTATTGTTTTTAAAGACTACCTTAAAAATGTACTCATGCAAATAAAGTAGAATATAATGTTTCACATAATTGCGTTACATATCAGATGTACCCTCTGTGCATATACATATGTGCGTTTGTCAAGTGCACAAATGCGTGTGTTTAGGTAAACATTCTTGATGGCTTCTACACTATATTGTAAGAAGAATAAAATGTCAAATTGACAATTACTTGACGAACATAACGATAATAGCAACAAGAAAATATCTAGATCATTGTGACAGCGTCTTTCTTTACATGGGCTAATGAGAAGCCACTCAAGTTACTGGTTGATAAAATGCATCAGCATAAATAGTAAAGTTCTTCTGCATATTGCTTTATCGTATTCTCTTACTACGCATACATACTACTCACGGACGTCACATTGAAGACCTAACAAGAAATTTTACAAACCTAAAATATGCTGATATTTCCAATTCCGTTTCTGGTTTATATGATGCTTCTTCGTCTTCATTGTAATTTTAACTTGAAAGTTGCTGATAGCAATATTTCGAAATGGAAGCGTTTACGGATGGATGGACACTTTTAAAGCTGACATGTAGGAACGGAACACACTCTCTAAGTTGCAGCTCTTTAAGTAAACTTTTGCCATCGTTTGAGTTTCATTGACATTACGTACTCCGAAAATCCAAGAGGAACATATGCATTTCACAAAATCCCTAACTGAGCGCATTTGCAAGTTACGTAAGAACGTAAAAGCTAATATGAATGCAGAACACGCTTGCGGGCACTGAACGCTTGTCGATTTTAGTTTTCATTATTTTTTCTTGAAAATGACTATTTACAATAAACAGCAAAACATCCAAAAACAGACAAAACATAAGACAAAACCAAATCCGCATATTGTGGTTTGATGTATTACAAAAATTAATTTATTTCTTTAGAGAGAGAGAGAAACGTATAAAAATTTATCGATACACATTTTCTATCTCATTCTTTTTCCGTTTTTATACGAGTCCATGTTACCAAATCATACGAACGTAGTCGTAAGTTTTTCAAAGTTACACAGACCCATCTCGTATATTAAGGTGAGTTATAGCCCGATCAATACATATTTTAAGAATTCAATTAGAAAATCTGCTTACTGAGCGAAAGTAGCCGCTTTACTTTACTTTAACTTTATTTAACCGCCTCCAGGTGTAATGCTACAATTTCAAAATTCTCAAAATTAATCAATGAAATCTCAATTTAATTTTCATAAGCCGAATTTGAAGATACACTTAACCTAAAAACGAGTAATTAAAAGGCAATTATAGGCCCATAAAATTTCAAATCGTTAAATAGTGATCTAATATTTGACAGCAAAGCGTTAAAATCATTATCGATATCATTTACTAAGAAGCAAAAATAATATAGTGGGCCACGGCCCACCTACTTAACCTACTTAAACTACTTGACTTCACAGGTCTTCATATAACGGAAAAGTGGTTCGGTCCGAACCATTTTCAATGGCGTTCGTCTTTAGGTAAAACCACCTCAGTGTACCAGTGAAATCAATATACCAGCGTACCAAAAACGGTGTAGGCCGTAAAGACGATTTTTCGGTGCCAACGGACCCACTGTATAGTGTATGAAAATTGTCTTGCCAACTGCTCTGTGGTCCATTTCTTTAAGTTGTGTCATAGTCACGAAGAATAAATGTGTAACAAGCATATATATACATACGTGTATCGTGATTTCAACGATGCATATTTGCATACATTGAAAATGAAAGGTTAAAGGAAAGTCAACGTCTTTGTTAATGGTTGATATCAACATGTGAAAATTATTTCATCAATATTTTTGTAAGGCATAAGTTAATTTCAATGTGCGTGCCATGAGGAATGTGTCTCCACGAAGGTCGGCTTGATGTCTTACTCATTAAATAAATTCGATAAATTTAATTTAATCTATTTGCAAAATGTTGAAGAGTTGAGAACAAGTAATTTATGCACATATACACATAAACATAGGAGAGATTCTTGTGAGGAAGAACTTTAAGAACATCCAGACATTCCGAGATTTACTTTCTTTCTTTTATTTCGCTTTTTGGTGTATTATCAATAAGTTTCCTATGAAAACTAAGCAAATTTTTTTGTGAACGAAAATATTCGGCCGTATGTGTTTAAAGATCTTGCGATCTTCAATCCAATTGTGTACTTGAGATGTTTTGAATCTATTATTTTTCTAAAACACATAAGAGGCGAATTTTCGTGAATTTAGCCATTTTCGTCTGTGCATTCGCCATCGTTTATTGAAGATTATAAAAATTAAAGAATATTAAAAATAATTAAATTATGAAAGCAGAACTTTTGATTTCAAGTCTTAATATATTTCTACAGGAAGGTATGAAAGTGAAAAAATCAGGCGGAAAGGCAATAATGCTTCAAAATTTTCCTAATAAAGATATATTTGAACCGACCAACTGCTTCGATCAAAAGTATTTAAAAATTTTTTATATTGCATACGGATGCAATCGGTTGCGACCGGATGCATATTTAATATTCACTACAAGCGCTTTTAAGCACTGAACACAATGAATGGAGATGTAGGGTGCAATATGCACTAAAATGTGAAAATATGATTTCATGGTATGTGTCTACATAGCTTGCATTGTAAATGCATGCTGGAGTAAAAATTATAAAAAGAAAATTATTTTCCATGGAGCACGATGCAAATGTATTTCAGTGCTGCAGTCCTCTTAAATAAAAAAAAACTTTTTTTTTTAAATTATTTCGTAAAACAAGTTTTTTTTTTTTTTAATTACAGCAAATCAAAGATGAGCTTTGTGAAGTGGTTTCTGAGATGGAGGCGCTCGACGTGCCTGAAGACTGCAAACATTCCAATAAGGACAAACAGATGTCCATAGGACGGAAAAAGTTCAATATGGATCCGAAAAAAGGTATTTTGTAGCTTTGCCCACTTAATCACTAGAAACAACATTTACTAAAGTCTTTCTTCGATTCTTTACCACTTACAATCCAATATGAAAGCATCTTTATCCTGCAAGTAGCTTTCACTTGTTCTTTCATAAGGTCAATGCTATAATTTTATATCAGTTCACAGAAGCATTTCTATCAAAATTATCTGCTTAAGTTCATTTAGTGATTTAAAGGAGAAGCCAAACCATAAGAGTGGGAATTCATGTGTTACGCGCTGCAAGAGTAAGAAAGCCCTTTGGCTTTAAAGTAAATCATACGAATCTACAGCATTTGCAGAAATTGGCAAAGCTTCCTTTTAGATTTGATAAAGATAGCGTTACATTAGATCCCTCAAGTTATCCTGATATCGTTTTGCATCAAATTTTAAATAAAAATCTTCTATAAATTGGAAATGCAAAAATATTGCGAAAATTTGTTCCTTTAGTTTCTCTTAGACATGCTTAGCTACAAATCTCATACTATTTCAAGTTTGTTCTCTTTTATTAAATTAAAAGATGTGGACCTTATAATTATGCAAATTTAGCCCCCTAAACTAAGACAAACACGGCCCGAATACGAGTACGAAAGATGAACTATAATAAAATCATGTCTTTTTCTTACTGAGACTATGAAGATTTTATGTAGTCTGAGTCGTTTTCAGGGACCATGGTCAGTGTATATATTCTCGACTAGCATCAAATTACGAATCGATGTAAGCATGTCCGACTGGTGTAAACATTCCCGTGGTCGCAAAAACGAAGCTGTCGGCTTCAAAATTGGTACAAGCATTGAAAGTTCTTGGCCGCAGCTTGGAATTGGAAATGGGCTGGATCGGTCGAAGGACGCACCTATACTACCTTCTATGTTAAGAACGTCTCGTTTTCAAGTGCAGCAAACATTGGATTACTCATAAACAACAGCGCGTACAACCGGGCAAAAGTTGCGCCGACAAAGTGCCTACCTGTTGCAATTCACTCAACTTTATTTCATGTCTTACAGTACAGAGTACAGTAAAAGATCCCTATTCGCGGTTTCACTATTCGCGGATGAAAAAAATGCGCAATTCCCATATTCGCGGCTATAAATTTCTTTATTCGCGGTTTTTGAGAATGTAAACAAACAGAATGAAAGGAACCTTATTACTCAATGAACAAAGTATTGTTGCGAAAATCTCAAATGTAGTTCATTTCAGCTGAGTAATTTCCCCAAATAACAAATTGCCTAAAGAGGCTGTGCTAAATCCACATTCGTATTCAATTAAATTGATTTTTTATATATTTTTTTTTTTTTTTTATTTTGTCACCCACATAAATTACCATTCCGTGTTCGTGTTTTCTGTATTCGCGGCATTTTTATGGAACGTATCCCTCGCGAATAAGGAGCTTTTACTGTATTGTTTTTCTTGCCCAGAAATTGAGGTTAGTTTCGGCAAAGTGTAGTACAAGTGTCTACGACTAAAAAAAAGCTTAGGCCGCTTTAGATGAATTTTTTAATTAGTTTCTTCATTAAAAAACTCTAAAGATCGTAAATTTAAATAAAGCTTTGAGCGCTAAACAAATAGATATACAAAATTATAAATGCTAATGCACCTGAGCATAATGTAAAAAAATTCCTTCGACGAAACCATTGGCGAGAGCTAAATAGTAAATAGCAAATCATTCCGAGTTTTGTTTTTGTTTTAAAAGCGTAATGGTAGTGATAATAGGGACAGGTTTAGTTTTCTTATTTAATGAGATCTCTAATAAATTACTAATGTACTTAACATAATCCAGTTATTTCACTTATCATTGTCTCTAAATCGATCTTAAAAATTGCTTTAAATTTCTCCCAACTCGTTGAGATATTTTCATTAGTCATAAAGTAAACAATTATCTCCAGTATCGCGCGCACACTTTACAAATTA
Organism: Glossina fuscipes; assembly: GCF_014805625.2. NCBI lineage: Eukaryota > Metazoa > Arthropoda > Insecta > Diptera > Glossinidae > Glossina > Glossina fuscipes. The sequence continues at coordinate 2,475,947 of NW_023998464.1, read as the reverse complement.
ACGCAATTAAACTAAGGTAAACAAGGCCAAAATATAAATGCTAATAATAACAAATTAATCCCATCGTAATGATCGCGAAGTAGAATAGAAGATAGCAAAAGTAGGTGTACGTAAAGTATGTTAATCGTAGACCTACGATGACGGTATTAACATAATAAATAAATAGTGACGCAAATCTAACAACAATCAACTGATAAGAAGCAGCGGCCCAATGAAAGCAGTGCTTGCGTCATAACGAAGTGGGAAAATATTTCAACGGTGTTAAGGTGTTTGTTCATGCATTTGAGCAATTGATTACAAACAATCGCACTTCTTTTGGGCGAAATAATTGGATGAATTGAAATGAAATGGTTATACGGAATTGCAAACATTGCAGTTTATTCAACATATAAGGAACGCGCCGTTACTATCTTTTACAAATGTTTACCTAGTTACTTGTTTGTTACTTGTGCAATTGGGTTATTCAAATTAATAAAGTCACTCGCTTATATAGATTTTGAAAGGCTTCAAAAGCGACTAGATGTAAAGGCAGCCGAAGTTAAATAACTAAATTAAATATTGATCGGCGAAAATTGGGAACAAAAACGAGTCTTGACTTCTACATAAGAGAAACTGTGTGGCGCTTAACTTATTCAACTTATAGTACTTTGCGATATCTATGAGTTCTATTTACGTTACGTTACATTCATCAATTAAGGGAGGGGACACTGTACATTTTGTACATTTTTTTTTTATTGGCGTAGGAGATGCTTTGAATACGTGAAAAAAGTGCATTACTCTGGACTTTTTTCCAAACGGGCCGAGAGCAGTGATTTTGAACCGGAACACCTTACAAGTTCTGCCTGTTGATTTCTTATTTCTTTGTTCCGGTAGCAGATATTTTTAAAAAGCATTTATACTCATTAACTGGCGTCTCCAAATAAAAATACGCTCGTGTAGTTTCGTCGAGACGACTGAGTGAATGGTTCTAAAGTTGAGAGCAATTGGAAGGGGACCAATGTAATGCTTCTATCAAGAAATTAAAAGTTTGCGGAGCAAATTTTAATGTTAGTTCTTAGTTGGTCTGTAAATCTTTTTTACTGTTTTCTCTGCCATTTTGCAAAATCTGAAGTATAAAACTCACGCTTTTGTCCTAGAGTCATGCAACGAAAGTGAGGCCTTCTAGGATAAATTCGTTGAGGAATGGCAATTTGGAGGAATGTTTGAACATGACGCAGGGTTTATGTAGCTTTTGTATTCTAGATTAATTCTAAAAATTAGTACAAGATTTTTTATAACATAAAAACCGTGCTGCAAGATAGCGTTCCAACCCTTAAAGAGAGTTTTTCTCGAAGCTTGATTTTTGTAAACGGCTGAGAAGACAGCTTCTACAATTTTCACCCTTTTCTTATTCGAATTTCGTAGAATATTTTTAAAATAACTTTCCCTACCCGACACTGTAAGAGATTTTTGATAAATTAAACTTATATGAGAAATTATATCTGTAAGATTTTTTTTGATTCAAATTTGCACCAACAACAGCGAGCTCCTTTATTAAAAGCCTCTTTAATTAAAGATAACTCGCGAGAATAACTTCGGAGTTAGCATTTTTTTATTTCCTATGCCACTTGTGGCACATGGGTATATTGAGTACTCGATGTAGATCCATCCTCTGCTTCTCTGCCCGGCTTATTTTCTTGTGTTCAAACTATCAGGATATAGGTCGCAATTTTTGGGATATTTTAATGAAATTTGCTACACTGACATGTTTTGGTTCATGAAAATGGGTCGTATCATCTCTTCGACCGGTCCCCATATATCGTGACATGAATAGCTAGATCAGTCGACGTGATATGGGATACTCAATAGTGGTCTGTGTCCTACTATTGTACTTTTATTCGGTTTTTAATACTCAAATATACGCCTAATAACCTTTTTCAACACTAGTGTTCTTTTACTTTATAATTCCAAAAAAAACACCTTTTTTTAGACTTCTGCAATGGCTTCCTCTTTTAAAGGAAGCTCTACATTTTAGATAACATATTTCAAGCAAACGTAAGCAAACGCATTGCGGTCATGAGAGCGCTTACGGTTTCAGTTTAATTTCCGCCTTTCGAATAAATTATTGTGCGCAATATGTTTCGCATGAAATTGATTGACTATCACATAGGTAGTGAACGCGCCCTTAGTTCAATGCATTATAACCATAATAATAATTTGATATCTGCATAACCATAACTTTGCACGTACGCTTAGGTATGTGCACTTTTCATATTTTTATAAACGTGTATAAAATATCATCTAAAAGTTTGCAATTTATTATTGCGTTTGACTGTAATAACCGCAGCTTGTTTATGTTTTGGCTCAGTGATCAGACAATACCATCAATTTTGAAAGCAAATATCCTAAAATCTGCGGCTTTTTGATTATAATTTTGAACAATATCTTTATAATTATTTTTTAATTAAAGATCAGCGTAGTGAGATTCTATAATGACTTCATCGAATATATGTTTCACTGAAGAGAGAAGCAAAGGTAAACAAGTAAGAACATAATACTCAACCGCAACCGAATAATGTATATGCATCACGTTTATCCTAAAAAATACTGAAAAAAAGGAAAACAGGAAAAAACGAGATTTCCATACTCTATAATTTTGCGTGGGTGTAGTTGACTTTCCCCACAAAAAAAAGTCCAAATTTTTTTATACTTGAAAACATAGTCGCAGGTTATTTCGTTCTGTGGTTATATCCATTGACCGATTTGGCTCAATCGGAATATTAACCTTTGTGCCAAATTTGAAGCCGATTGGCGCATTTTTGCGACCAAGAGAATACTTACCACGGCCATTACAAAATCAGATAGACAGAGAGATATGCTTTAATCGGCATTTGATGTTGATCAAGAACATATATACATTATAATACTTCTTATCCTTCTTCTGGATGTTGCAAACGCCTTGACAAAATATATATATCCCTCATTCTTCGATGAAGGGTATGAAAATAACGTAACTTCTTTAAAATCCTAGAGACGAGAAATTGTTAGAAAATAGAATTGAGAACAAACAATATCAAAATTAACATCCATCAAATTCTAGATCCATATCTGTCGCACATTGTAAATTTTTGAGAGCAAAGGTAGGAACTTTTTTTAGCCTTTGAAGTTGTTCAACTATGTTCCACAATCAATTAAAATTGAGACCTACAGCAACAATTTTTAATTTACTATGGCCTATACAAAATTCTGCTGGTCTTTAGATTATACATGTAGTGTAGGGTAACCAATGCCTACTGGTATGGTGGTATTATATTTCGATTATTCAGATTCTTAGATATGAACCTGTTTTAAACTTTACTTTCTAAACTGTTTAGAAATTCTATATCAATTTAGAATCTTATGGCTTTGAGATTTCAAACATTATGTGGGAAAAGCGGGCATCAAACGAATATGATACAATCTATTCAATCTCCTCAAGTATATGCATGAACGTCTGAAAAAGGTTTTACGGAAGCCTGGGAAAATAGTCATGAAAAAGCAGTGTATAAGAATTGGAATGAAAAAGCTTGTAGATGACAAGTAAGTTGCAACATGAATCCTTTCACCTTTCCATTGAAATTTTTTCTGACAATATTTTTTTTTTGCAATTACAATTAGAACGAACCCGTTTTCAATGCTATTACATTATTTTGAAATACATTCTAATTTGCTTTTTATTTGAGTCATTTCTACTGTGGGTAGTGATTAATTCCACACGCAATTAGCTTACAATTTCCCTTATTTCACTTATGCCCACTTGTCTGCTTTTGAGTTGATTTTCACGGCATCCATTCATTGTCTGCTTGAAAATTATACAAGATTATGGTGTCTGTAGTTGACACGTTTAACTGTAATGCGATTCGGCACCAATTAATTAAATATGCCATAATATTACATCAAAAAAGTAATTTTCTCTTCTAAATCAGTTGTTATTTTGTAATTGATTCCCTAAAATAGTTGACGTGTGACATATAAACCCAATGAAATTGCGTTTGCACATATATATGTGTGCTTACAAGCTTACGAACATATTATATGAAATTGCGAAGAGCCGTATCGTCCCAGTAAAGCAGAGGTATCAGTAGCCTTGTCTAATAGCCAGCTGTCCGCTATTATTGCACCCATTAAAATAAAAAAAAGGATAAAAAAAATTGAAATGAAATCGAAAAACTATGAAACAAAACAAAAAATAAAATAATATTATAGTCAGGCAGTGCCGACCACTACATTACCTACAACTCTTCGCCGAGTGCAAGTTTTGGTAATAATACACCAAAAGGAACACATTATTGTCAGGCAAAGCCATAATGTTCATGAAAGCCTGCATATCGGAAGGTTAGCTTTTCTCTACATATGCGAGTTTGCGTTTCGTGACAGCGCCTATATGTTAGCGTCCAAAAGAATAGACCTCTATGATTCAAATTCCCTATCGTTAATTTTTTGGTTGAAAAATTACTATGCATTTGATCATAAAATATTAAAAATTAAGTTGGGCCCAAGAAATAGACCCATGTGGTTTTAATTACGTCTACATAATTTTTACATTTAATTATTATCAAATACAAATATTTATCATAAAAAAATTAATAATGAGGTGTTTTTGGCATATAAGGATTTACTTTTCCTGAGCATTCTTATATGCGGTGGTGCCCACAAAATAGACCTACGGTAAGGTTTCTTTGCCAATTTACTATTATGTAACAATTGACCATGAAATATTGAAAATTGGATCTTTGTACCATAAAGAATCAGTTTTGCAAAGAAAGATTGTTTGGAAGGGTGTTCAAAAATGTAGTCCAGCCGGTTATTTAGCCAGTGTTGTAGAGAAATTTGGAAAATTATTCTTCTTTTAAAAAATTGCTTCAAAATAGCGGCAAACTCAGTTATAAACTAAGCCCTGCATAATTAATGACACACGTCTTCGTTGTCTCAAGAAAATAAGTTGAGCAATTAGGGTGAACGCTACCAAAGTGCAATTCTATCTCTTACGGCAATTAAAAGCTATTGAACAACTCCTCTATTTTGTTGATATCAGTGTAAAAGAATCGGCAGGTCTTGGTATTTCGGACATAAGCACACAAAACGTCTTTCGTTATGTAACATCTGTATTCAGTATTGAAAAAGCGCAGGCAAGGGCCTAGGTCGTTTAAAAGCCTACAAAAAATGCTCTAGATCTTGTCTGAAAGTTCTCGACCGCGTAAAGCTAAACGAGAGGTCGAGAAAATATCCAAAACTCTCCACGACCTTGAGAGTGTAAATGTCCCCGCGCAGAAAGTGGTCATTGATATGCTTGCAGATACATTCAGTGTAAATGTTCTGCAGAGGTAAAAGAGGTTTGTCCACCAATCAAATCCCTTAACAGGGACTTATCGCTCGCTAATCGCATTGCCCGTCTTTGGAACAACATGACGGTCTTTTCAACGTTTCTATATGTTTTCACTTTTAAATCATATGTACCCAAATACTGCTTCCTTCGCTCTTTGCCTATGAATCTTCCCGGGCCTAAGAATATAAGAAGACTCTCCCCTTAAGTCTAACGATAAGGTACGTAGTATATAACTTATAAACCACCGTGTGGGACCAAAACGAAGATCCAAACTTTGGTTCTCGCTATATTTAAATGAATGGCATTGGCATTGCCTTGCTGTGCTTTGAAAACTTAAATGAAAAGAACGAAAGAAATCATTGTTGCCATGGAGCTGATAAGTAGTTACTCCGTTGTGGTCATCGGGAACTTGAATACTTAAAGAATTTGTCGAATACCTAATAAATATAGCAATCATATAAGTAGTGGTTAAAAGTCTAAAAATATGTTTAAGATAAAAATAACGTTTCTATGTTTTTAAGGCAGTTAGGCCGTATTCAAAATCCAAAGTCCAAAAGTGCGAGCCCTTTCAACCAACTAAAGTCTTTTTTTCGCCTTTTAATCAAACAAATCTAACGAATTACTTATCTGCTACCACACAACCTTTAAAAAATTTTTATATATTTTTTATTTGCTTTATTTCCAGGCATCGAATATTTAGTCGAAAATCGTTTACTACGGCATGATCCACAGGATGTTGCACATTTTCTTTACAAAGGTGAAGGCCTCAATAAAACTGCAATAGGTATGATATTTATGTAAGCATTTATTTAAGACAAACATATTCTATACATATATATGGATGTATATATCAGAGAGGACAGAAAAGAGCAAAAATTTTTTATGCCAAAATGAAATGAAGAAAAAGAAAATGAAGATTAAACAACGCAGACAATGGCGCATATCGCACTTAAAAACAAAAAAAAAAAAAGCTCAATACAATAAATAAATAGACAAAAAATACGATTTTTTGACTTTATTTTTTTTTTTTTCAAATACGTAAAAATAAAAGCAAGAATGAAGAGTCGTTCGCTTAACTTTTTCACTGCAAAGACTGAACGCTTGTTTTATTAAAAAATTTATTTAATTATTTAAAAATTATGTGGTAAAGGCTTAAGGTAAATTAAACTTATTTTGTTGTAAATCTGCCAATGCCCCAGAAGTAATGCAACTTATCACAAAAATGTTATCCTTACTTACTTAACTACTTATTTATCGAAACGCAATCATGTGTGAAAAATAAGCGGTAATTTTCATAAAATTATAATTTGTAACGGTTACGTTACGTTAATTAAATATCACTGATTAAGTAAACATTAAATATACCCTTCATCGTCCTTGGTGCAAGGGTATATTAAGTTTGCGCTGATATATGCAAGAGCCAGAAGGACTTGAGATAGACCCATCTTTTACTATACCGATCGATTCGAAAAATGATTCGGAGCATGCCTGCCCGTTTGCCTGTCAAGAGGCGAAAGTTTTTTAAATACTTTGATGAAATTGGCCGCACTGGCTCGGAGTGGATCAATGGTCATTGGTCATTGGTTCCTTTCCCATATAAAGACTTATCTTGAAGAGTTATTTGAATAACTGTAGGATGGTAAAGAGTATTTAATACTGGGCCATGCCCCACTACAGTGTTTTTACTTTTTTCACACTTAAAAATTGCAAAGATGCAATAAATTACTTTGTCTTTTTTTGTTTTAAATTCCAGGTGATTACTTGGGAGAGAACAATGACTTCAATAAAGACGTTTTGAAAGCATTTGTCGCTTTACACGATTTCACAAACTTAATACTAGTTCAAGCTTTACGGTGAGCTTAACAAACTCTGAATTGAAACTTCAGAAGAGAAGTAAGATTTGTTTTTTTATTTCAAAGACAATTTTTATGGTCGTTTCGCTTGCCTGGTGAGGCTCAGAAAATCGATCGTATGATGGAGTGTTTCGCTCAACGCTATTGCCAACTTAACCCAGATATATTCACCAACACGGATACCTGCTATGTTTTAAGTTTCGCCATCATTATGTTAAACACTTCGCTACATAATCCATCGGTAAGCAAATCGACGAAATATTTAGTCATATTTTGATTTTTATTAAGGATTTCGTTTCTTTAGCAGCTGTATGTAAATTTTTTTCAAGTCAATCAATAAGAATAACTTTTTCACTATTCCCCTAATCACTTAGATCATTTATTAAGCAATATTTTCAGTTTCGACTTAATAACAGCAGTAAATGAATTACATATAATTCTGAGACGTTTGGAACTATCCGTGAAAAATAAAAATTTGTTTCCCAACGTATAAGGGGACATCCCCTAAGCGATTAATCATATTAAAAAACGGAAAAGAAGAAGCAACCTTGTGGTGACAGAAAAGTTTTAACACCACTTTTTTTGGAGGAAATTCCCTCTCTCTCTCTCTCTCTCTCTCTCTCTCTCTCTCTCTCTCTCTCTCTTTCCGTGCACTGTTTTATACGCGTTTTATTTTCTAAATATTTTCTAATTTTCCAATCAAAAATCTCTGTCGAATCAAATGTGCCTTACCAGCTTCCGTTTAGTGGTTAATTTTTACATATATATGTGTCGCAAGTATTGGCGAGTCTATATGGGTTTTAGATAACGGCTACCTTCAACCGAAATATGAGTTCATCAATGGTAACGACGTCTACAAATCATCCTACTTACAACTTATTGAGTGATGTTTCCACGTCGTATGTTATGTACATGCATACGAAAACTTGAATAAGAAAAGTTGACCCATATTCCAGCGAATGCAGAGATATCAAATAAAAATACATTATGGTGTATACAGTGAATGTAGAAAAGAATTAACAAAATTACTAAAAGTCTAAACGCTTCAATGTGATGGGTGCAGAAACGATTTAATAAAATCCACCTAACTACTAGCGATTTTAATGCAATGAAATCTTCAGATGAATGGCAGCGATCTAAATTTATTTTCTATTTTCTTTTTTCACATTTTAGGTTAAAGACAAACCAACAGTCGAGCAATTCATATCGATGAACCGGGGCATCAATAACGGTGGAGATTTGCCGAGAACTCTATTAGAATCTCTCTATGAATCGATACGAACAGAACCGTTTAAAATACCGCAGGATGATGGAAATGATCTAATGCATACATTCTTTAATCCAGATAAAGAAGGATGGCTTTGGAAGCAAGGGGGAAGGTACATAAAATACATTACATACAATTAATAAAATATTAATAATAATTTGTTGTTATATTTTGCGATAGATACAAATCGTGGAAACGACGCTGGTTTATATTAAATGATAATTGCTTGTATTATTTTGAATATACAACAGATAAAGAGCCACGCGGAATTATACCCTTAGAAAATATATCGGTAAGAAATATTACGAAAAGAAAATCGAAAATTAACATAAATAACAAGAAGCATATCTTGCGCGTGTAGGTGCGGGAAATTCACGATCGTAGTAAGCCAAATTGTTTTGAACTGTTTGCTACGGGTGGGGCGGATATCATTAAAGCTTGCAAGACTGATTCTGAAGGAAAGGTAACAATAATAGTGAATAATAACTCACTGCAGTCGTTCATTTCAATCGTTTCTATTATTATAAATTTGATTGACGTAGGTTGTAGAAGGCAAACACACTGTTTACCGTATGTCAGCCGCTACTGAGGAGGAACAACAAGAATGGATTAAACGCCTAACGCAGTCCATTAGTCATAATCCCTTCTATGATATATTAGTACAAAGAAAAAAAAAGGCTCTAAGTAAAAGTTAGTATTAGTTGTATGCGACAACTATTACCTCAGCTCACTCCCATCTATAACTTATAAATAGCAACAGCAACAGCAACAAATGCAATGCGTTTTGTAAATATCTCATTACCAGAAATATCTGACTTGATTTTGTCATGGAAAGTCTTTCAAATGAGTGTTCAAATTAGTTTATATTTAATGTGTTTGTATGTATTTTGTGTAAATGTATTTGTGTGTATGAAAATTGGCATCAATAGCAAATTTCTAGGAGATATTTTCCTGATTCCGTTTCTAATATTTTAGATGATTTCTTTGTTTATCTACCATATTGTCTTAGATTAATTTATTAATTAAACTGCTATCATATTTATTTATTGCATTTAAAAACAATTCAAGAATTATATCTGCTTAATAATGTTGTGATGTTCATTATATTTTTAAATTAACCTAAGAAATTGTTTTTTTTTTTTTTTGATCAAAGATCAGCCATTTGTTAAATTAAAATAATCACAGTATCCTTTAATCATCATACTTAAATGCTATTCTAAGTCCATCATTCCGTTTATGCCAAACATAGAAGTGTCTATCGCAACTGCCAAAAGAATAATTAATGGGTCGAATTCGCTTCTAAGTTTCCAAAAGCAGTTTAGAAGACGACTGTAGCAGTAGGAAACTATTAATTATGACTAAAGTTTTTTTTTTATTAAAAACTTGCATATAGAAACACAATTATTGACTTGGGTAAGCGAGCCCCTATGACGTACGTGTTAACGCATTAAGGAACAATTGTCGTCAGCGCTTCACTTCAAATGCATGCATGTCTTGAAATGGGTTCTGTCCACATACAGCCGAAATTCTTAACTTCTTTGGGAAATATAAATAATTGGAGAAATTTCCGCGCATTTCTAGTTTCTCTTAGCTCTATTCAATACTCTATTCATAACTCTATTCAAACTTAATTTTTTAATTTTCAAATCATTTATTATGAAACTTTTAATGGCACTATTTTGGAATAAGACCCCAAAGTGCATTTTTCTATATTAATCTTTTTTACGGAACTGTTATCTTCTTGGCAAAAAACCATAAGCTAAATTTGCTTGGAACGCATTAGTTGGCCGAAAATATACCTAAATGAATCGCCGGAAAACCGGAGAACAGCAACATGCTGAAGTTAAAGTACATTATATATAGTATGAAAATGCTTAACAGAGCATGCGGTTGCGTTCGTACAAGGTTCTCATTGCGTTCTGAGAAAGAAAATTCGCTAAATCCTTTTTATATGCAACTTTCACAATCGTTACCTTTAATTGGTAAAGAAAGTCTGTCAACGAGACGTTGAGAGAAAGCTGCAAATGTTAGGCAGGATTCTCGGCACTGTTGCTTACGTTGGTGATTATATACAAACAAATCATTTTAAATATCACAACTTATTGAATTAAATTCTAGGGTATTATTGTAGAAAAAGTTCTCCCATGCAAATGAAAATACTTTAAATTTTAGATAGGAAAAAAGAATCAAAATTTCTAAAATGCAAGCATTAATAATATATAGAAAATATAAAAATTTGAAAATATATTTGTATTTAAATTGCTTCTTCTTCATTTTTTTTTTTTTTTTTCCTAAAAAATAAAATTATTAAAATAGTTTGCAAATGCTTGAATTCATGATATTATTTAAGAAAATTATTTGTACGTTGTATATTGTGTGTGCGTAGATATTGATTAAATTCCGAAAAATTTCTTAAAAAGTAAAGTAACAAACATCTGTGAATATATAACGTTAGCAAAAAGTAAAAATTAATATGTATATATGTACCATCATTAATTTGAAATGTTTATAAACAGTTTAGTTAAAACAGAAATATGTGTTACGCTTTTTGCGCTTTTAAATTGCAATTAAGAGAAATACATTAAATACATCATCATTATTTTGCCTTAAATCTATAGATGTGTATGGTAACTTTTTGCAAAGCTTAGCTTACACTTTTGTTAAATTGCTAAAATGTTATTAAATTTAAACAAATGAAAATGCAATTGTGGGAGTTGGCTCATCATTAAATACCCTACACCTCTTCGCTTAATATCGTCATTCATATAAGGAATTCTTAAGATAAGGCTTCATATGTCGAAAAAGTGATCTGATTCGAATCATTTTCAATGGCGGTCGGTCCTGGGCCGAAACATGTCGATGGTAAATCTGATCAAAATACTTTGAAAACGGCGACGTGTACAACAGAGAACGAAGGAAGAGCGAGATATGAGAGGGAGAGGACATGACAAGATGGACATAATAAAAGGCGGGTCTAACTTCGGGATGTAACATATATCCGCACAAATTCAATATACCCTGGTATCACAAGCGGTGTAGGGTATAAAATGGAAAGAATTATGAGAAAAAATTGAAGGAAAATTGTACATATTTACATAAGTGATATCTCTCACGACTACTGATCAGTAAGTTAGAATCATTTTAAACAAGATTTAAATTGAAAAGAAAACTTATAGACAAATGATTGTAGGTAGAATTAAAGAAAGTTAAAAAAACGCAAAAGATGCAATAGTTGCAAATGTAGCGATTACTTTAAACAATCAAAATTTTTCAGATATATATAGATGGAGCTACAAGCTCTACAATAGCTCTACAATAAATCACAAAATCTCCATCTCTGCCGTAAAAATATTATATTGTTTTCTGAGGAGGATTTTTGGAAGGAATTGCTTTTTTCATTAAGTCCTATATTTAAATGTAATGTTCTTAGCTCTATGCAACTTAAATAACAGCTTTATTCAGATGAGATTATTTCGCACCAATGTCATTATTATTTATGGAATATTACCGTACAAACTAGTGATTGCAAGTACTACGAAAGTTTTCCTTTGTTCTCTAAAAGCTTTTGAAGCGGAAGTAAAGAAAGCGACTATTAAGTCTGAATACTTGACCAAAACACGATTAGTGTATGGTTACAGCTGTGAAACCGCGGTAAAGCTGTAATACTTGCTGATTGGGCTCTCAGGCTGCGGTCACTCCCTATCGCTCTCTTCCCCTACTTCTTTGGCGCTATTACCTTGTTACACGTGAAGGGAACATTACTAAATAATTGATCAAATGAAAAGAAATAATAAAAAGAAATGTATACTTGCAGCCGGAGCTGGTTAAACAGTTGATCTTTCTCTTTCATCTATTATTGCACATAGAAGAGCATCAGTAGATTTGGGTATTTTTTTTGTCAACGATATTACAACTGTATTTAATTTACAAGCTGTCGGGTTTTCTTTTCATCGAATACCTTTATATATTTGATCGGTTGCATTATAATTATTAAAGCCAGGCATACGATCGTTAATTGACCGGAAAGATTTGAGCACTGTGTTAGGTGATTCTCAGAAATGTTTTTACCATACTTAACGAACTTCTTCTAAAGGTCGTAAGTTTGCGTTTATAGGCGAACCACATCCTGACATTCGTCAAGAATATATATATTTTGTGATCTCTGATGTACAAGTAAAAGAGCAAGTGTAGATAAACGTGAACAATTGATTACGTGTAATATTCCCTCCTCCATCTCTATAAGTCATAACCATCCACTACGCGTACTATGTAAGTTAAGTATATATATATATATATATATATAGATAAATGGTACCTATACTTTGGATAACCCGGTGGTTACATATACAATCAAACCCATGTGCTTCATATTTAAAATTTCTTTTCTTTTTTTCAAACTTATTTGCACCACTAAGAAAGTTTTCTGGCTCGATATAACTTATACTTCTACGACATGCACAACATTGTAAAATTGGAAAAAATTTGATCGAAAAGTACTTATGTAGGAAATGGCTTAGGCCGGGTATAAACTTTGAAATTTATATTAATTCGGCTAATGATACATTATTAGCTATCAAATTTTGCATCCCATCGAAATGTCCGTATGCGATGAAATTTTCCACATATTCTGGTACCAGACCGTTATGCCTTGTATGTGTCTGTTATTGATGGTGTTTATTATCTAGTATTTAAAATAACGTGTTTCGGTTAATGCTCTTATTTAAGTTATTCGTATTTAAGTTGTGCAAAAAATGTAAGCATGTTTATCATAATCAAAAAAAAAAAAAAAAAAAATTAAATTTTTCTAAAAATATTTAAATTTAGAAAACTTTTATAAAATATGATTAATAGTTATGTACGATACATATAGAAAATAAAGGAAAAGTAAATATTTTACACCAACAGATTTCTAGAAAAAGAAAACAGTCTTTTATTACCGTTCTTATGAGGTAAACACGCAGATTGTGTCGTTATTGTTAGTTACTTGTTACTGCCATTAAAACTCAGCGTTTACCAAAAACTAAAACCTTTGCTTAAATGCATTAGATTCTCGTTTTAGGCTAAGGTTTCCTACACACAAAACGTTTTAATTTACATGTATCTTTATCACATATCGTGTATTGACTGCACTTTTAGGGGAGCATTATTTGCACATGTTTTATTTCTATTAGTAAAATCAAATAAAGGCAATATAGACGGACAAACTCCAACATAAAGTACCTTTTACAACTTGGCTTAATACAATTGTTCATATAATGATTTTTCAAACTAAGGTATTATGCAGGAAGTGGTCGAAAAGGCGTCCGATCTGAACTATTTTCAATAGCGTTCATCCTTGGGCGAAAACATATCGGTGCACAAAATTTCGAAATATTTCAAAAATAGCGACCTGGGGTTTGACCACAACAAAGCAAAATGGACATGCGGACGTGCAAGCTTATATAAATATAAATAAAGTGTGTGTCTACTGAAGTCCTTCTGCATGTTCAATATGTCCGCATTAACTTAATATACCACAAGTGATATAAGGTATAATGATTTGTAATCGATAATCCATCAAATTAAAGTGAATTCATGAGAACGAATTTTTTTTTTTGTTTGCTTAATTTAGGACTTGTAATTGATCTCTTGCGATTCTAATTTAGCATGACAGCTTGGTACTGATTAATAAATTTCGAAATTTTTTCTGTTCACTATTACAGTCGATGTGATACTAGGTTTATTATACCTTATCAACGGTTAACAGGGTTCTCGTTACCGAACCATCCTACGATACGAAAGGCAAGAACTTTACGATCGGATTTTGAATTGATAGTAGTATTCGAGTGCTTTCGTGGAGAGTTTGATATCGATAACTAGTGTTTAGCATGGGCCTTATGAAGCCTTACGAGATGACGAGCGCATGTAATTATTAATGAATGCTTGGGTGGATTACTCCTCTGCAATGAGTAGGAACTGTGTGAAGTTTAAATTTAAAATTCATACCGAGGTAAAGTATTATATTTAATCCTGTGACTGACTGACTAGGGACAGCTAATGGATAAATGTATCCCAGGATTAAAGATGAAGCAATTGATAGTTGATAATTTAATAAGGGATATTGAGTTTGATGCATAACATTATAAACAGATATTCTAAACAAAAGTCGTGACAAGTGCAGAGCAGTACCATACATAATCGCCATGACTTTTATCGACAATTAAGCCAGACAATTACAATTGCTAAGCCTAAATTTTGTATTGATTGGCAGCTAACATAAATAAGAAGAAAGTAATAAGGAAGTAAAGATTAGAATAATATTTTATACTTACCATGCAGAAACTGTGCCTAATTGATATTCCGGTACAATTAAAGTTACTAAAGACCATAGACTGGAGGCTTGCACCGAGTAAGAGAGGCCGATGATAACCATAATTACGTAGGGATTTAACATTGTAAAGGTCAATAGCGAATGAGCGCCCGTAGTCGAGGAGGTAGCTAGAAATATCCAATCCATGTTATGAGCGGTTTTATCAATAATAAAACCAAATAAAGGGGACGCAACAGCGGATATCAAATACAGAATCGAGTTGACGTTGTTGGCTTCCTCGAGCAGCGATTTGAATTTTTCCATAAAAAAATCTCTAAAAAATACCGAAAAATATGAAACTTAAATATTATAGAGTAGATCCATTCCAGCATTCTAGCTTACTTGCCCAACGCTATAAAGGGGAAAATGCTGACATAATAGGCTAAACAAATTACAGATACCATCCAGAATGTTATTTTAAATGTAGTGATGTCACTTAGCTTAGCTATTTCGCCGCTAGAATTAAGGCGGAGTAAGGAGTATGCGATGTATGCTGGCGTCTGCCCGCCTTCTTTCCATGAGCCTTTAATTTTAGGAACGACCACAGAGGCGCACAAATTAGATTCGGCAAGCCTTAACTGATAAGTTTGCAAATAATTACGTTTTGTAGAATGCAACGTATTGAGAAAGTTGGTGTAAACAGAGCACATAGCGGAGCGAACTAATTTCATTCGTTAATTTCCATTCCAAAAAAGGAAACTTTTTGCATTAAAATTTTAACAAGATATTAGTTTGGGGAAAAAGAAATCCATTATTTTTTCGGTAGATGGCTGCACTGATAGATTTCTCGTAAAGTATCGATCAAACAATTTCAGATTTATGCTCGTTGGAAAGGTGACATTTCGCAGTAAAAAAAATTCTTTTGCTGTTTTTTGTTTGGTGCATTCAGTTGTGAGTTACAGCGTGTTAAAAATGGAAGTGAACAAAGAGAAAATTCGGTACATTTTACAGTTTTTCTTTGACAAAGGCGGAAATGCAAGCCAGGCGGCTAAAATTGTGAATGGTGTTTATGGTTCCGATACTGTAACAGCCAATTATGTGCAATTTTGGTTTCGTAGATTCCGTTCAGGAATTTTCGATGTTAAAGATGCACCTCTCACAGGTAGGCCGGTCGTTGAAAATGTCGATAAAATTGGAGAAATGATCGAAGTTGACCGGCATGTTAGCAGTCGTCACATCGCCCAGGAGCTAAAAATCGACCATAAAACAGTTTTAAACCATTTACACAAAGCTGCATTCAAAAAGAAGCTCGATTTTTGGGTGCCACACCAATTAACAGAAAAAAACATGATCGATCGAATTTCCATCTGCGAAGCCTTGGCCAAACGGAATGAGATAGACACATTTCTTAAACGGACGGTGACTGGAGATGAGAAATGGATCACATAGGATAACCCTATGCGAAAACGATCGTGATCAAAGAGCGGTGAAGCACCTCAAACGGTGGTCAAACCAGGACTAACGGCCAGGAAGGTTCTGCTATGCATTTGGTGGGACTAGAAGGAGATTATTTATTATGAGTTGCTTCCATATGGCCAAACGCTAAATTCTGATCTCTACTGTCAACAACTGGACCGTTTGAAGATAGCGATTGACCAGAAACGGCCAGAATTGGCCAACAAGAGAAGTGTCGTGTTCCACCAGGACAACGCTAGGCCGCACACATCTACAGTGACTCGCCAGAAACTTCGGGAGCTTGGTTGGGAAGTTTTAATGCATCCGCCATACAGTCCGGACTTGGCACCAAGCGATTATCATCTTTTTCTTGCATTGCAAAATTTCTTTAATGATAAAAAATTGGAATCTAGGGAGGATTGTGAAAATCGACTACTAGAGTTTTTTGCAAATAGAGACCAGGACTTCTATGAGAGAGGCATTTTGAAGTTACCTTTAAAATGGCAACAAATGATACAACAAAACGGTGCATATTTGACCCAAATCGGACGCTAATCATGGAGCGCTCTAAATTCTTCGTCCAAATTCATTACTTTCATTACTCATGCTCATCAATATGCAAATGCAAATGGTTGTGGAGAAACTGTCGCGTTTTTCTTCTATCAAAGTGGAAAAAGTAATTATGTCTACATTTTGCATTTCCTAAAAAAAAGAAATGTTGGCAAATCCTCCTGATGAGAGGCATTCCCCCCCAATGGATTTCTAACATTGTTAATAACTTCGTTGTGAAAATATGTTAATTGTGTTTACACTTTGTAAACATAGACAAAACTCCCCGGTAAATATTTATGTTTCCTGTTTGTTTTTTTTTTTTTTTGTTTTAAGCACGTAAAAAATTCAATTGATTTATATTATTGAAATTCAAAGTTTTATGCACGCTTTTTACACATTTACATAGTATGAGAGCACATAGTAGAGGAAACACACAAGTGCTGGCTGCCAGGTGCATCGCAATGCCGATCGCATTATCCGGATAATATCCGAATGTTACTGTTTCACGTAATCGTATGTGGACTGCATAACACAGGAATTTACGATGCTGCCCAAACGTGCTACCGACAGTTGCAGACCGAACCCCATATTAAGCCCTTTACCTTTGAACCATAGCACGGTATAATTCTTTTGAGCCACCGCTAGAGGCCTAATTGTTCGGCAAGCAAAATAACTAAATAAATAATGGTGCCTATACGTAGGTCAAACACACGATCAAGTATGAACCCGCCCGAGAAACATAGCACAACACTAGGCCATTAACATATTGAATAAATTAATTTGAACTACGTCGTACTGATGTTACTGATTCATCTTTAAACACTTCTTGCAAAGCACCGGAATTATCATAGCAAATATGTGAACCTAAAACTAAATTAGAGATGAAAATGTTAGCAAATATGGAAAAGCCTTTTTTCCTGACATTTAGCTTAACTGAATTCAATTTAATTTAGTCAGTTTTCAATTCAACTGCAAACCTCAGCAGAATTAACTTGTTTGATATTGACAACGAAAGACGATATCACTTGAAAGCGAGGTCTTAACAATACAAAGTTGATTTAGATTTATGCATAACTTGAAAGTTAGAATGTCGTTTCTTTTAAGCAATCATTTTTCATCTAAATTAACCAAATAATTATATTTAGTGAACTTTACAATATGTCCCAAGATGCCGAAATATGTTTATTCATAATATTCAATACATGTTTTGTGAATAATAGAAGGTGGTTTAATTTTCATTACGGTGAATTGATTACTAAGATTTTGATTCGGTGAACCGAATCAGAAAAGGAGCATAACTGATAATAATCATTAGTATTTTTACAAGCAACATGAAAGGGATTAAAAAGTTCATATTTAGAGCGATAAAACATTGATGAGGATATATCATCGACCAAAAACTGTAAAATATCCAACATCTTCTCTGTGGTCTCCCCAAGTATGATGACTGTTATCCGTGAAAATTTCCTACATTTACTTGGGTGAATAAATAACAAGCTCACTTAACTCCAAAGGGTTTCTAAATCTTGCTTTAGGCGATGTGGATCTTTATCAAACGATAGGCACAGTTTTACATCATCAGTACACAATAAGGTATGTGAGTATTCAATCACAACAATCACAAATCGTTTGTCAGTAGAAGGAAGAGAAGGGGATCAAGTGCACTGTGGAAATCCAGATGAAACTATCATCTCCCTACATACAGTAGCATTGTAAGTAATAGATTCTACACGGATTTTCAGAAGAAAGAAGGGTAAGAAAAGGACAATTTAATCAAGATATCCGGAAAGCCATATAAAATAAGTTGAGAAATACGCAAGTGGCAGTTTGCTCTAACAAAAGTCTCACTGTGTAAATAAAATCAGCCTGCAAACTTTTGAAGATATAACATAACTATTCTTAAAGATTTGATGCTGAAGATGAAACCGTGTTGACATGTATAAAAAATAGTATCAACTGAATGTAATAATCTTTTTGTTACCAAGCCCTAAAAGCGCTTAGTTTGCACACTAAACTTCTCCATAGCCTCATAGTTTTCTATGTCGTTTCTCCAGCTGTTCTTTAAAATGGGAACAATGGGACTACTTTTCCAAGGCTCGGGAAAAATGCCACTTGCTAGCGATAAGTTGACTATATCGGTCAGCGCCCGAACAATGTTTTCTCAGGAATTCATAAGCATGTAGAAAGATATGTTGTCGGAACCTAAGGAGTAACCGGCGTGGTGATTCGCGACCAGATTCTTGTTTGAAACTTTCCACGCTTTTGTCCATCCCGAGAGATTATTTTCCACATTTCATCCGCACCGCGAGATTCTGCAAAAAAAATACGCCGCACGTGTTATAGTAGTTACGGCCTATAGGGTCACTCGTCCGTTCCCACCTACATTCTATTTGTATTTACTACCCCTAACGGTTTCACGTCGCTGAAGATGGTGTTCTTTTGTCATTCAGGGATGACGACTAAACTGAGCCAGCCATCTCTTATCTGTAAAGTTTAGTAGTCCTATCGGTTATTCAGGAATGGCGACTAGGCTGAGCCAGCCATTCTCTATCCGTAAACTCAAAAAAAATATCCCTATCGATAACGTCAAGAGATGTCTTGTCTCACTCATATGAAGGAGACCACAAAATAGAGGCATACTCGAGTATAGGTCTAACCAAACATATGTGCAGCCTTTTTGTAATCTAAGGATCATCAAGCTCTTTGGACCACCCCTTTATAAAACCAAGCGCGGACATAGCTTTGCTTAACGGGAGATCAATATGCAACTTAAAACGTAATTTATGGTCAAATAGAACGCATAAATCTGTGAACGTATCGACGTCTTCCAACTTATGCAAATCAATGAAATGCTGAGTAATGAATGACTTTCTTCTTAAGAAAGAAAGCTTCTTACATTTATTTAGATTTAGTTTCAAAAGATTCGAAGCGCACCATGCAACCAAATTATTCAAGTCACTTTGAAGCTAATGTGATTGCGATTCTAGAGAGAAGGAGGAAAACAGTTTCACATCATCAGCATACATTAAGATCTGACTGGAATTAATCACCGATGTGAGATCATTAATGTAAAAACTAAATAAAATGGGACCTAAGTGACTGCCTTGAGGTAGGCCAGACGTCAGGGGGAATTCATCCGAGGTGATCAAGTTTAGGCAAGACACTCAACTTGGCTATGCCTATGTACTTTTCAGTAAGTTGTCTACCTCCACTTTTGTGAAAAGGGATAAGAAAACTACTCTTCCAACATGAAGGGAAAACACCTAAATTCAAAGACCGGTTAAAAATCTTAGAGATAACACCATATAACTCGATTAGATTTAAGTAAACATGATGGAATTCCATCAGGTCCAGATGCACAACTATACTCTAGAGAGCTCAAGCCTTTAAAAACATCATCTTCAGCAATAACCTAATTAAGAATTGAAACCAAGTTAGTTATAGGATATGGGTAGTTTGCGCATAATTCGGAATTAGCAGTCGAAGATTTTCGACGGAAGTACCCAGCGAACAGATTTGAGATTTCAAAATCATCCGAGGAATCAGAACCATTAAAAGGCACATGCGAGAGGATTTAATGAGCTGAAGGTATCTGCAATAATATTGGTGGCTGAGGGAGTTAAATCTGCCACGGAGTAAGCGAAACAGTCACGAGTAGAGCCACTATTTATATAATATTTAATTGTCTTATTAAACCACGGGGGACACCTGCTTCGAAGTTGGCACTGCTTGATCGGAACAGATGCAGCAATAGCTAGATTTAATGTATTGTAGAACGATGACAATAAGCTTTCAATAATTCCGGTTGAGAATTCAAGCCTCATATTTGAAAGACAATGCGTTAGCATTAGATTTTATGAAAACCATAATATTTATTTAAAAAAGTTTGATTTGGCACATTAATGCATTTCAACGAACCATCATTCATATGATGAAAGGAAATGCATATTGATAGATGATAAGGATTCTCAGGTAAACTAAAAGGTGGACAACGATTTACACTAATCGCAGAGAAATTGGCAAAGCAGGGGTCAAGCAGTCTACCATTACAATTAGGGGTGCGATTGTATTGAACTGAATTATGATCAAATGTAAAATAGATATAGAAAGTTTTTAAAAAGTATATAAAAAAATGACTTCGTCGTCGTCGTTATGTCGTGTTTATGGTTTCATATACCAATATGTGCAACAATAAATTTTTTCAAGTTGCATGTGTATGTTTGTGTACTTTAGGACAAATACAGATTGTACTAAGATAAATATCCAAAAAAATAAAAATTGTTTTCTATCGAATGTTTTTTATTAGTTTATTATTAATATATAATATATATTAATATAAAAAATGTAAAATTATATAATTGTGAATTATGAGCAAGAGGAAGAATTGTAAAATTATATAATTGTGAATTATGAGCTAGAGGAAGAATTGTAAAATCATATAATTGTGAACTATGTGGAAGAGGAAGAATTATAAAATTATATAATTGTGAATTATGAACAAGAGGAAGAATTCTATAATTGGGAATTAGGAGCTATAATGAATGGGAATTAGATGTGCAGTAGATGCTCAGGTGGCTTCATCTGGAATTTGTGCCGGCATTTCCAAACCAAATATTCTACATACATTTCCTATTATTATACTGCTAATTTTGCTAATTTTTCTTAGATAATTTGGTCCGTTGTTTTGCCGACGGCTTTTGCTAATTTTTCTTAGATAATTTTTAGATAATTTCACACTATATGTTATAACATACCAAAAGCCAAACCTCGTTCAGGTACAAATGGTTGTTAAATATTGTTAAGCATTGTTAACCATGTCAAAATTAAATATTGTTAAGCAATGTTAAGCATAAATGAAAACTATTCTTGATAAGTCGTTACATGTAGAATCTTCGATTTCTTAATTTTCTTGAGTATTGAGGCGTATGCTTGTTTTTCAACCTATAATTAAATAAAAAGAAAGTAATAAATTGTACATAATATGCAAAGATAAACGCAAACTTGCTTTTGGAATACACCGAATCTTCATGTATATAAGGCGATGAACGGAGAGGTGTTTTTATTCTATTCTAAAATAGAAGAAAGTAAATAAGCAATTTATAAGTCTACCTAAATAATATTATAATTACCTTAGAATGAGGTAACATTTTTATCCAATGATTCGCTCTGGCTTTTCCCTGTTAAGAGTACGAACAATATTTATCCCAGTAAGTTGATTCTATGGCTTTCGTCGCTGCTACAGGAGCCTGCTTCCTTGAAGAAGGCTAGCCATGCCACCCACAGTTGCCTGTATGCGCTTGCCGAAGTCCCGCTCCACCATATGTTGCTTTATAGCCGCGTAGATGTCGAAGGCTTGCTGGAGCACCCCGTGCACCTCTGCTTTCGGGAAGGTCGGCTCCAGGTATCTGCTGGCAAATATATGCCCTTAAGATATACTATCAAGTTTCAGTAACTGAAAAGGCGGTTGAATTTTTGCTCCCAATTTTACTGCAAAACATCTCACAACAACAAGTACATTCCAATAATGTTTATTAAATTACCAGTCAAAGCACTTATAATTACATACTTAATATATAACAAAAACTAATTTTTACAAGAAAATGCAGATAATTGTCTGGCAGTGTTGCCCTAATTAAAGACTTTAAAAACGTTGCTGAAAATTCTGTTGCTGTTGGTTGAACATCATTTGCTGAGCAGCCGCAGCTTGCTGTTGTTGCTGTTGTTGCGCGACAACAGCGGCAGCGGCAGCTGCCTGTTGCTGTTGTTGATGGTGGAAATCTTGTTGCTGCTGCGGGTGCACCTGCTGTTGCTGTTGTGGTGCTCCTCCGGGACCCGAAAGGCGCACTCGTTTCGCATTCGGTTCATGGTGTTGTTGTTGCTGTTGTTGTTGTTGCTGTTGTTGTTGTTGCTGTTGTTGCTGCTGCTGCTGTTGTTGTTGCTGACGTTTATTGTCTGATTTGTCTTCTTGGTCGTCATCAGTAAGGAACTCCCTTTTTGGGTAAGGTATCGGGCAGCCAGCAAATACATCTTGTGTGGGTAGAGGCTCCTCTTGAAAATATGGATCTTGCATAGCTTGTTCTGAAGTAATGCGTTTATTAGGATCCATTAACAATAACTTTTGCAATAAATGGAATGCTTTGCTATCTGGCTTAATTTTATGACGATCCATGTATTTGGCCAAAGAACAAGTTGAGTACGAAGATCTTTTAAAATCTTTTGTCAAGGTGTGGTGTTCAGGCATCTTTTTAATATCCTCCCAGTCTTTGTCTTGCGGAAATCCCATTACGTTAAATATGCGGTCTAATTGATCATGGTGATAGGGATTACTAGTTTTTATATCTTCCTGACGGCAGTGAAAAATAGGTTCCGATGTAAGTAGTTCGGCGAAAATGCATCCTATTGCCCAGATATCGATAGCCTTAGTGTAATGACGTGCACCCAACAATAATTCGGGTGCACGATACCAAAAGGTTACCACTACAGGATCCAAATCTGCTAAAGGCTTTAGAGGAGCATTAAATAAACGAGCAAAGCCCATATCAGCGATTTTAACCCTTCCTCTCTCTGGGCCATCACCCATCACTAATATATTGGCAGGTTTGAGATCTCGATGTAAAACCCAATTACTATGCAAATAATGTATGCCATCCAAAATTTGATATAATAGGCTCTTTACCATACCCCGCGGTACTACCACCTGCTTTTTAGCCGCCTTTGCTGCACGATGAAATTTTATAATATGCCACAAATCGTGTTCTGCATAATCAATTAACAAGAATACTTTGCGGTCGGTATGTGAAAGAAAAACTCTTATCAGTGTGATGACATTTTGATGCTTTAGTTCCCGAAGTAAAGCAATCTCGCGGCATGCTGACATAGACAAACCGGTACCATCAATTTGCTTCAAAGCATACTCTTTACCGTCCGAAGTCTCTTTCCACTTTGCTTTATATACATGACCGTAGGTGCCTCGACCCACTTTACAGCCCTCATAGTTGAAAAGGTCCTCAACTTTTGTGCGTTCCTTTTGTGTTTTCATTTTAAAGTCATAATCCATTCTGATTCTCTTTGCATTAGTAGAACAATATATTATAACAAATTTAAATTATTTTGTTTATATTTTGTAGTACACCAAAAAAATTGAGTTACTGTCTAACATACGTTCTTACAGTAAAGCTGCCATCTACCCATTTTTTTAATTTTACTTTCTAACTTACTCACAAAGTTTTGCGGTCGACAATCACAATGAATGAAATTTAGGGCACTAATTGTGTTGGCGTTAGGTAGATTTTATTTTCAAGATTTTTTTATAATAAAAAGGTACGAGAAAAGTTCTCTGATGTAGACTGTTTAGAGATAAATTCAAAGAAAGAAATCTTCTAAGATGGAGATGGACTCTGCAAGACTCTTCAATTCTGCTGCGCGAAGTTGTGTGAGTAAGTGATTTCGTATATTTATGGACGATGTGTATAAAAATATGTATATATCGTTGCATGTGGATATTTGCAAAAGCGGCATTAGAATACGTTTTAAAGAAAAGTGGTGCGAGTTATGGTTGAAGGAGAACCTACATACCTCCGGTGATCCGTTTAGGCCTTATTTTTGATTTATTCGGGTCTGGATGCTATCAATGGATGGCGAGTAGTGACTTATGCTTGCGTAACTTACTTTGACCTTTTGCCAGAGCCCTCCCCTCCCAATTGAGGTGAATAAATAAGGGAATAAGAACCGGCGTATCTTTTACGTTTTCAAACTGAATTGCATCGAAATAGAAGATATAAAGAATAGATCCGCCTTAAGATGTTTTGTGATAATTATGCAGCTGGGTCTTATTTATATAACACACAATTTAATTTGCAATTGTTTTTAAAACACTACACATTCTTTTTTGGTAAATTTATATGTTAATTTTTAAATATGTGAAATATTAATAAAGAGATATAAGGTTCAAACTTCAGCTCCCCAATATAAAGCTTTTCTAAGAATTGAAAACATAATATATTGTTATTATTATTATTATTAATTTAGCGAGAGAATAAATTCTAATACTAAAGTCCTAAAACCACCACTATCTAGAGCTATCAGAATAGAAGAAGTCTAAGCTCTACCGCACTTGAGATTTGAACCCACGACCATTTAGTTGTTAGTCGAAAATCTTTGTCTACTAGGCTGCTCAGACGGATCAAAATATAATGCAATAACACGGTACGATGCTATTTGTTTGTAACCAAACAAACGTCAAATCTGTCTTTTATTTTTTCAAATTAAATTTCAAATGGGAAAAGCGATACGTAACTCACAATCAAATGGTTTTCAATGTATGCCGTCCAATTTGATCTAGTTAATTAGAAAACAGAGGCATGATTTCTCTTATAATCCCAACCTGAGCTATTTAGGTTACGCCTGATTCGACAACTACGATAAAGATAACTTCGCATCTGTTGTGAACACGTAAGACCAAAAACCCCGAAATGAAACGTAGCTAAAAAAAATTAGTACCGCGTATCTAGGCGGTAATCAGGTAAGCAGGCGACAATGAAGTATGCGATGACCGCTAAGAGAATCTAATCATGTTGACAAATTTGCTGGCAATTATCGTCAAGATGATGGCGATAAGGACAGTGCCGAATGATTGGGTAGAGTTACGCGAAGTCGAGTAAAATTGGATTACAGTTTCGAAGAAAATAAGAAAATCAAAAAACTCTCAGCGACTTCAATATCACCGCCTTATCGTAAAGATGCAATTATTCTCAATTGTAAACAAATACGCTTATGGAAGTGTAGCTTTCAAAATGGTTAGAAAGTGCTATCAATTTCACTCCAAATAAGAATAACTACTTCATAGAATGGAATAATAAGAGGTCATGCGCTGTGGTATAACTTTAATGAGGATAACGTCCATTTATATTTTGATTTTGCAGACATAAACTTGCAAAGAATTTAAGATTGAATTCTAAACCGTTAGTACAACAACAACAACAACACTATCAATTGAGTTTAGCAGATAATGCTTTAGATCTCTATAATACTGCGCTCTCTCAGTTAGGTCAAATCTGGGGATAATAAAATTGCTATCGCGGAGAAGAAATTAAACTCTCTTTCAGAGTTGCGTTTGCAGCTGCGAAAGTAAAATATAAATATCTGTTAAAAAATGAATTATTATTTCAAAAACTTTAAAAACGTAAAGTGTGTCCAAAATTACATTTGTGAATTGTGAAGAAAAAGAAAAAAAATTTGGTAAAAGTAAATACAATATTTTTAAATATCAAGCTAAATTAAGCTAAATATATCCTGACACAAATTCTACATAATTTTCTGTTCGTTTCATTTTTTATGTTTCTTATTGTTTACCATATGTACTTCGTTTATACAAACAAACGAAACGTCAATTTGGCTATCGTTTTTTATGTTCCGTGCAATCATTAACGCATTGTAATGGAAGTATTGGAAAGCTGGAGACGCTGATACCTGCTGAGCCTCTTAGTGAAAAATTTTAATTTCGGTTTCTTCAACAAGGAAAAAAAAATCATTGAGTCCATCGACGAATTTGCTGAATAACAGAAAAAGACTACGCGTTGTTCCGGAATTTTGTTTTGAAAAACCAATTTCTTTCGCGGATCAGGAAGAAGTATTATTTGTTGGTTACGATTATTTTAAATATTATGCTGAACTGTAATAAAAAACCCTGTGCAAAATTGAATTCAATTTGTTTTTTTTTTGTCTGTTGAGTAGAGTAGAGTAGAGGTGGACTAAGCCAATAGATTTGTGGCTTATATGTCCAAAATAATTCAAATTCAATACGATATCTTTTCAAACATAAGCAAAACAAGTAACTGTTTGTACAACGTAGCTGATACAAAAAGTGCTTTATATCCAAATAATAAAAAGAAGACAACACCTTAAGTATCTGAAAAAGTGAAACATCGCACTTTGGGAAAAGAAACAACGTTACATCCCACTGCGGAGCTCATCTCACTCAAAGAACATTACTACACGCTCTGCCTCCTTTCCATTTCCTTATTTGAATATTTATCCTCAAAAGTGCGGACATTAAAATCTCCATGGCCAAAGCTTTTGCTAACACCAGTATATTGCATTTATCCAGAACAGAACAAACGCTTTGCCAATAATCAAACTTGGCCGAAATTTATATCATCATTCCCTAATTTATAGATTTTTTTCGTCTCTAACAAAAAAGTTATATTGATATCCTCCGATTCGGCTGCGACGCTATTGCCGCCAACGCTTTACTTAACAATATTTATAATGTTTACATCCCGTCCGAACTCCCTGAAAATGGGGTTGCTTCTAGATCCTCTGACTTTGCCAAACTTGAAATTCACTCAAATGCCTGTCCGAAATATCTTCCCAAATTCAGTCCGCTACTCTGACTTTTGCAAAGTTGCGGAAGTAATGCGCTTTCACTAATTCGACCAAATCTCTTATCTCTTAACTCTCGTGTGCCTTTGCACACAGTCCGTATAAGTTTTTTCGCGACTGTTTTACCTTCCCACATATGTTTGGAAGGCATTACCTGCCGGGTAAACCATACGTCAGGCGGATATTATAATGCCACAAAGTTGACGTTGCGGCAACACTGGTGAGATGTGCTCTTGCCAAAAGTCACTCTGCGCTTCCTGCGGCGCAAGCGACGATCGCTCCACAAATTGTCCTTAAAATGTTAGAAAACGCATTAATTGCAAGAGTCCAACGTACAAGAATATTGCCAAGGCGAAAAAAGATACAGCAGAAGGTCCCAAACTACAAATTTACTCTTTGTGTCAGAGCACCTACGCACATCAAATAATCCAGACTTTTCAATTTCTCTGGAGAGCTTTGCTAAGTTGCCTCCATCGATTTCTCAATCAACAATCAAACGAACGAACACTGAGTCTACTGTCTCAGTCCCAACCAAGAACATGAGAACTCCTGAAATCACCATCTTCTCTTCCAATATAAAATCTTCAAATCCCGAGACTGTGACGCTCGTCAAAGACAATGTTCCTTCTGATCACAAAATGATCTCTGATTCTACCATATCCTCTAATTTATCTCAAATCTCTGACCGTATTCAAAAATTACATAATATCAAGTCGTCCTCTAAATCAAATTCTACTATTAACTTCGCCCCCCGCTTATCACGCGACCTTCATAAGAGTATTCTTAACCAACGACCCTCTTCGGATTCGTATTCCTAATCTCTCTCAACCAATAATGAAAATAGTTCAACGTAATTGCACTAGTATTTGTAATAAATTAAAACAGCTTGAACAATAATTTTATTGTAATAACATTTCCGTGGCCCGTCTTTCTGAAACTTTTCGTAAACCTGACGGTTTTTTTTTCTACTAAGAAGTATAACGTAGTTAGATTTGATCGCGTCTCCAGTTGCTCCAATGGTGAAGCGATCCTTGTGTCTAACAAGCTTTCATTCTCTTGTACTTCTAATTTTGCAAATTGTGTACCTATTGAAGTTTGCAGCTGCACCGTTCACACTTCCTTTGGGGAACCCTTGATCACCACCTTACTGCAACGTTTCTGATTCTGCAATTAGCAGGCTATTTTCTTTCAGATCCGTCGATTTTAATGCTCACAACGTTTATTGGGGTAGTCGCTTCTCCAATTGAAGCAGCAGACAAATTCAAGATTTTCTTGAAAGCAGCAATTTAGTTTTAGTAAGTAATGGTGGCCCTACTCATTTTGGTTCTGTCTCGTCTTGTATAAATCTTACGATCTGTACATCTAATCTAAGTACTCTGAATACCTGGAGGATTCTTAATGACACCTTAAATATTTGCTACTGTCCAGTCGAAATTAGTCTTCATTTCCTTCCTATTACCCGCTGCCACTCACATACCCATGTTCCAAAGTATATCGAACTTTCTCTAATTAACAATACTGTCTGTTATATTTCAATTACCATTTTCGGGTAATTTCTTTGATAGATTCTCAGTCTATTTCTAATCCTCTGAAATGAAAATCTTATAAAAAATCCTACCCTCCTAATCCTTGGTGGAACAGGGCATGCGATAGAAAGTATATAAAATGTCATTAAACTGTCTTAAACAGTTGTAAACAGTTGTAAGCATTTTGTTAAAATAGCGAAATTCCGGATCGAAAGTATATAAAATGTCATTAAAGAGTCTTTTCTGAAATTTTCAGTAAAATGTAGCTCAATGAAGACATGAAAATGTGATTTGCTTGCTTCGGTTTGGCAACCTAGTATCCTAGAGAAACCTAACAGGTTGGCCTAGACTTACTAAAACGCAGATTACTTCGAATATCTACGTGTGTCACGGAAAGCTAGATTGGTTGATAATGATGGGCGAGTTGATTAGGCTCGTCGGACCTAACCACAGACTGTTATAGTCAACAAGGAAGAATAAATGTGTCGTTATTATCCTTAAGAGTGGACAGGCAAAGCTTACTTAGCTAACCGTGTAAGGATGATTTTATACCCAAACCTAGTCTGCGCCCTACCCATCCACCTACGGTCTCTGTTTAGCTGCATTGTTGATACGCAATTATTGATAAAGAAAGAAAGCACAAATATCCGTTTAATTTAGGTAAGGCTTTATTGTCAGTACTCTTTAATATTTACTAACGCAAGATTGGGTTCACAAAATAATGCAAAGTTTTATTTTAAATCCTTCTTTGTTAGAATGGCCCAAGACCGTCGACTTGCCGCTTTATAAATTTGAACGTCTCTTCTTATCGTTCTTCTAGGCCAATATATTCTGATCCATTGACGGTTTCTATTAGAAAAAAAAAAAAGAAAAAAAGAAATACAATAATATTTGATGGGCGAAAAATTCCAAACAAAAAGTCGCCTTTTTTTGGGAACATAATAGTATTTTATATATAAACTTCGTTTGATTAATTTTTATGAATATACAAAAATAAACCTTTAACTTTTCTTTGGCTAGAAGTATTGCATTGGGAACGATTAGCGCTTTGGACATTCTACAATCATCTTCAGAACAGAATATCAATTCAGTATATTACTTTATTAATACTACTAAGCTCATTATCTAATGTACATTTATTTAAACTAGAGCCGATAGCCTGTGTTGCTAGTGCTTAATGTATTTTTTTAGTCTAAGAATTTATTTCATTAGTTTAAAATTAAAATAATAATAACAATAATAATATTTTTGTATATAGATTCCATTTTTTTCACATACCTTTATCGAGCATGTTTACTTATGTGTAGAGGGGCGTATGATTGCAGTTAAATAATTTCCTCTATACATACATTAAATTCACGTAATATTGAGTAAACTTCAATTAA
The DNA here is from genome assembly GCF_014805625.2 of Glossina fuscipes. Classification (NCBI taxonomy): domain Eukaryota; kingdom Metazoa; phylum Arthropoda; class Insecta; order Diptera; family Glossinidae; genus Glossina; species Glossina fuscipes. The sequence continues at coordinate 2,445,896 of NW_023998464.1, read as the reverse complement.
AAACATGCGATTTTAATTTGCCAGCATTTAACGAAGTAAACCAAGTTGAAAGATATCCAGTATGTGATTGTTTGTACAAAAAAATTAAAGCGAAAATGGCGAAAAAAAGAAAAACTGCAAAGAATAAAGCAGTAGAACAATCGTATTAAAAGTATTCGAAGGTATAGTTTACGAAAATATTAAAACTAAAATGTTGCCCGTAGTACTAGACAGACCAAGGCTGGGTGGGGATGAGGTGTACGGATGTTAGCTAATCGACATCGATTTTCCTTTCC
>NW_023998464.1:2442149-2445611 GCF_014805625.2 Glossina fuscipes | reverse complement strand
AGCTATTAATGGGTGTAAAATTCGATTTGAATTACTTTAGGTAGAAGTTACTTCCAAGTTCGAGGCCTTCCACTTGGCTTATCTTTATCCTTTATCTGAATTCTAGATTAGTCTAACTCTATTAACAACTATTTTATAAAATACAACTAGTTGGTCAAGCTCGACTCGTAACTGAAAACTTCTTCTGCCTTTTAGGTAAGGGAATACAATTTCCAAAATCCAACTGCTATTCAGCTTTCTACATTTTTTATTCTTTTGTTTGACTTATACAAAGGATTTGTGAAACTATAGAGTAATGAGTAACTTATATGCTTTCCACTTCTTTTATTACAATTTTAGATGACAATTTTACACAAGCGTCTCGATTATCTGATGCTTAGTCAACAGAGAAGAAAGCACATTTACTCATGTCCTTTGTAAGTTCATGTATAATAAGCATATGATTTTAAAATTACACCAGAGTATCTCACGTTACTTTCTACTCACAAGACACAACAGAACTCATAACAATACCGTTTCGACAAAAGCAGTGCGGCGGGAACTCCGCAAAGTTACCACTTACGGTAGGGTTTCAATGTCGAAAACTTCTATGATGTATGTCAAGTTCACATAAGTTGGCACAGGATTCTTTTTACGGATCGACATTGTTAATTCCTCAGTAGACGTAATCCTTGTTTCTACTGAGGTGTTGCACTCTTTTTCATTTCAATGATGAAAACTATTGTCACTGTCAACTTTCACAATGCTCTTATAGCCTACGATCGTTACAAGCAATAAACAGATTTAATATTAGTACTTGTCGTAATGCGAATCTTGGACTCTTACCATTTAGTCTGTAATATATTAGTTTTGTTTATTTATTTTTGAATAAATAGAAAGGTAGTTGTGGGCGTGAAGTAAAGTATAGATAGACTTTAGCAGCTTTAAATGTTTGTATCACTAAGAATTTCATGCCTTCATCTCATTTTCTATTCCTAGGGGAAGGACCAAAGATCTTAACCATTGATAATCTCATCTTATTTCGTTGCATAAGCTGTTTGTTTGTTGTTTAATTTTAGTTATTACGAACTTTCATCAACATTAATAATATTTTATCTTCTATTATACTTTGTTGGTGGGTAAAACAGATATTTGTTTTTTTCATTTATTTAAAATTTTAACTGAAATTTTTCAATTACAGTATTATATCGAATCCCATTGATGGCCGTTTAAATTACTTTCAAGTTTTTTTTATTGATTGCTTTGTCTGGGATATGGAATATACCCTTTTCAGTTCTACCATTTTTCCGCATGTGTGTGGTACTCGTTTCTCCAATTCAAGACGCAGACACATTGAAAATTTTCTTGAAAGCGGCAATTTAGTCTTACTGAATAATGGTGATTCTACCCATTTTGGTTTCGTCTCTTCTTGCATAGATCCTTCGATTTGTACACCTAATCTAAGTTCATTATGTACCTGGAGGACCCTTAACGACACCAAACGTAGTTCTCAGTGTCTAATCGATATTGATCTTCATTTGCACTTATTACCCGTTGCCACTCACATACCCATGTTCCAAAGTATGTCAAATCCTCTTTAGACTCTCCGAGTTGTTTCTCTGGCAGACTTTCAAAGTCTTTCACTGATGCTTTGAAACGAAAGACTTCTACGATATCTTATCCTTTTAACCTTTGGCGGGAAACTACATGCAATCGGGTCATCGCCGGACTTAGACTCGCTGTAAATAAATGCAAAAGATCTCCTTCTAGACTAAATTTCAAAGTTACGGCCGATATTAGAAAGGAATATACTTATATTGTAAGGCTGGAAAAACGTGAAGGTTGGAAACAATTTTGTGAAACTGTCCATAATGACATGTCAATCTTAGATCTTGAGCGCACTATCAGAATTTTCAGAGGTATCACTTCGTCTCATTCCCTCACAACTCTTTAACGAGTTGTGTGACAAGCTTCCTGGACGTTCTGATCCTGTAATCCCCTCTGTTTCATTCGCTTAATTAACAATGATGTTGTAGTACAATCAAAATTAATCAAATACTCACTAAAATAATAAATAGTAATATCATACACCAATTCTAACCCCATCTTTACTAATGCCCAAACAAAGAACTATGTGTTCACATTGAGCCTTTTTTATACATTCTGCGAATTTTCGGTTGTTAATTTGCTGAATAACAAAAGAAGAAGAAGAATAACAAATAAATAAAAGATTGCAAGAAATCATATATCAAATAGCAATTACAACAACATATCAACAGATCGCAAAAATAAAAAAAACAAGGAAAACGTGGAGGATGTGAGAACACGCTGGATGCAATAGTAACAAATTATCTCAATTAAAAACGAAAACTTACCAATACCCTAAACTAGCCACTAACTTATTAGGGCTCAGACAAAGAACGTCGTGTTCGCAACGAGCCTTTTCTATTCGAATTCGGCCAAATCATCTATTTGTTGGTCGTTGAATACTTAAGAAGAGGGAGCATTTGCATTCCTTTTGATGAAGCACTTCCCGTATTTTGTATATTTGATTTATGCTAAAAGGTTAAGAACATAACCAATATGCTTGGGACGTATATCGGTAAGTTCTTGGACCTAGTGTAAATTTATATTTCTACTAAGTTTTCGCAAATTAGATGATTGCCTGAACATTATGCACATTGTTGTCTTGGGCGAAATATCATGGCGCCTTATTTGTGCTGCCAAGGAGTATTTTATATATTATTATCACTACGAAGTTCCCGGAAGACTTTGGCAAATTTTAAAAAGATCATTCAGTACTAAGTCCACAGCACAACCTTACTTGCTGTTAATTGTCTGTGGAACATTATGCAGATGTAGCATGACTTTAAGATTGTCTTGGCCAGCATTACGTTTTCTTCCTCTGTACTTTTTATATCGGGGGCTGGACATAAGTTTTTCAAATTTACAGTACGCTTACTGGATAAGAGGATCTCACGGTCTAGATTATGCCGAAGGCATGGCGTCCAATTATTTTCATGGTTATCTTAAATTGGCTCTGCCTTCGCACAACGAAGGTGAGGGCATAAAACAAAGGATTGCTTTGTACGAGTCCCAAGAAGGTGTAAAATTCATTCTTAACCGTTTGGTTATCTTAGTGCCTAGCACAATGTTTGTAAATTCCAAAATCGAAAGCTCTATTCTTACAAGAGACGGAATCAAGGTAACGTACTAGGTTTTTATGTTTATAAATGAAAACTTCTAATTCTTTTAGCCACTGGACACGATTGTTAAAAATCGGGCAGGCGTTGCTAGGCCATTTAAAAATAATGTTTATCGTTTTACAAAACCTATTAATGGTACATACTATTACGTCGCTTTAGAAGGCGCTACACCTTTATTATCGTTTTTTGAAGCCATGCATCATCGGACGTCTATGACAAGGCAAATGGTAGAAATGAAGCGAGAAATACTTTTAAAGTTCTATCACCATTTAAAAAA
>NW_023998464.1:2353100-2432149 GCF_014805625.2 Glossina fuscipes | reverse complement strand
CGCAAGCCGGAGTCATTTGTTATGAACTATATTAAGGCTGAACGTACAGCAAATCGCATCAAGCGTGTTTTGCGAACAAATATACTCAAAACTAACGAGGCACAGAAAACGAATCAGAAGCTATTACTTGTTATGAGGCACACTGGAAAGAAGGTATTCGATGAAACTACAAACACAATATTACGCACATTAAGGATGCCGGTACGTCATAATGCCGACTTTCGCATAATCGCAGAACACATTAATACCATATTATCGCGAAATGAGAAAATAATTAGAAAGCTTGGGAAAGATCACTTTTCGCGAAATGATCACAGTTGCGGGCGGATGTGATAACAATACGGCTGCAAACAAGCTAATCGCCAACTTTATTATTATTATTATAAATTTAGCCAGAGAATAAATTCTAAGACTGAAGATCTTAAAAGCACTAGCATCTAAGGCTTTCGGCTTTATTAAAAACTCTACCGCACTTGAGATTTGAACCCACGACATTTTGAGTGTTTCATTCAGCGCAGCGAATTGTGTCTTGTTGATTTGCTGAATTACAGAAGATGAGGAAGAAGATATTTTGAAATTTAATTTATGGAGTTTAATCGCGGGTTACTAAGAGTTCTACTGTAAAAGGAAGACAATTAATGAAACCGGTGATTACGATCAATTTCACACTTGAATTTTGACTGTCGACAAAGACCAGAAATCCATTAAACAACCAATTAACCAGAGATCAAGAAAGCCATGTATATGACAATCCAAGCGTTTCATGATTAATCCCCTTAATTAAAACACTTTGACGAGGCATCATCAAAATAGGGCTAAGAATAAAAGTAAATCAAGTTTTTTTTTCATTTAACTCTTATTTATTTGATAACATTAGACTAAAACAAAAATCCTGAGAATTCCATATAGACCAGACGTGCAATTTTGTCCTAATAAGCATTGCTTATAAGCGTCAATTTATTTTTTTAGCAAAACTGGAGCAGTATAAGCAGCTGTGTATGGGGCGGCAACGTAAGGAGCAGCGGCAGCATAAGGAGCAGCAGCATAAGGAGCCGCCACATAAGGAGCAGCATAAGGGGAAGCCAAAGCAGCAGCAGTGTAGGGAGCAGCCAAATAAGGTGCTGTATATGGAGCGGCTGCTACATAAGGAGCAGCGAAGGCACCATGGTACTGACGCGATACAACAGTGCTAGCGGCAAGTGGAGCAGCTGCTACAACGGGGGCTGTGTAAGCGACTGGAGCCACGACGCCGGGTTTAGCAATCACAGAAGCCACGATAGCGAACAAAGCGAATGCAAATAATTTGAACATTTTTAAAATATTGTTTCTTATGTTTCTTGTATAGGACAACGAATTGAACTGTGCTGTTTATGGACAAACACTGACCATTTTATAGGTAAAGATGGAAACAAATAAGACAATCGTAACTAAAATCAAAAATTCAAAGAACCTTGCTTAAGGTTGCGTTGGTAGCATAGCGATTGCATTACGATATTGCTAGCACAAGACAAGAAAAAACAAATTTGTTTCAATGTCATCGAAAATTTGTCAATTTGTTTTATGTAATGGTTTTTCGATTTTGCGTTCAAGTCACGTCCTGAATTAAAGACAAATTTATTGCGACAGTAACACAGTAACCTAAACTTTATGTTAGTCTACAAACGAACAATTGCTTTTTATATGTATCATACCATGTACATTGAATTGAGTATAACGTCTTTAAACATTCTATTTATTATAATATTGTCTTGTTTTGCAAGTTGTATAGTTATCTATTATATGTATGTAATTTGCGTATTCATTTATAATTTATTTTTTATAAGTTATTCCTGCTGCGCGCCCGCTAATCCTGTTTTCCATATCCTTTTTTATACCCATCACCGCTGGATAAGGGGTATGTGTATTCGGAAGGAGACCCCACAGACCCCACGGAGTATACATATTCTTGAGCAGCATTAAATTTTGGATCGATTTAAGCATATCCCTGCGTCCATCTGTCCGTCCGTTGTAAACATTCTTCTGTTCGCAAATATAAAGCTATTGAAATGGGCCAAATTGGTCGACAGACATGCCTTCAGTGTTACATGAACTGACCACATCTCTGCTTTTGATAAACAATGAAAAATTGGCTCTTTGCTCGTTACTCAGAAACTGCAGCAGATATATCTACAAACATTCGAACACAAAAGTTAATAATCACTCACTATTTAAGTGGACTAAGAAAACTGTCGATAGCAGTACAAATTGCTTTGAATAAAATTACGTTAAATTTTTTCAAGATTCTGACGGACATTTTACTGTCTAAGCTTCTAATCTTTTCTACATTTCAACAGATAAACTCAAATCTAGTCGCTCTACTAACGAGTAACTAAGGAAGACAACGTGAACTGTAATTATTAGAATTTGTGTCAGTTCGCCGAATTTAAGCGAAACGATTTTTATGTTTGCATAAAGTAAATATTTATGAGTAGATTTCATTTGTAATTTGTTAACAGAACAAGTAAGGAAATTATATTCGGCTATGATGATTCTGTTACATTCACCTCCTTGATCTTAAAAATAAAACTAATTTCGATACGTCATTCTGTCAATTTATTTTTTTTCAAAGTCTGTTATTCTGATATTCGGTTTTTTAATGCTGTACAGGTACTGTAGAATCATCCACAGACGTGGAAATTTTAAATTCTGATACTAGTCAAGACTTTCTAGAGTCTCTGAATCTTCCTTCCGTGCGTTGCAGACGTTTTGGCAAAAAAATTAAATTTCAACATTCTATAATACATACATAGTAAGCACGGTCAATCGTTTCTATTTTTCTACAGTTATTGTGGAATCGCTCCTACAAGTTTTTCAAAGCAGATGGTGTGTGGTTATATTGCGCTAAGGATGTGTCTTTCAACCCATTCCCAATACAAACCAGCATGCAAGAATTTTTTATTGGTCAGACAAATTCGCGGTCAATAGCTTCAACTATGTGATCAGTAGAATGTTTACCATAACCTGACAGACGGACATACTTAAATTGATTCCGGGTTTGGTGCTAATCAATATTTTATTATAAAAGATCTATTGTACACGCCTGTGCCCCTAGCCCTCCACTTTTAGGATTCCTATGAATCCCGCTACCTTCTTTAGATCGGAGCACCTTATCATGCGCGGTGTTATGAATGCTCACAAAACACATGGAGTCTGACTCTATCTGTAGAGTCAGATTACGATAGGACATCCCACTCGTCACTTGACAGAATCTGAATCGGTATCGACTATGCCCATATTTTTCAGGGGGTACCTAAGGGAATTATGAGTCGTGTAGAAGCCCGTGACTAGACGTAGATCGCATCATCTTAGTAGGTTATGTGTCGTAAAGGAAGATTTTATGCATCTGTTTGTTGGCCATTGTCCTACACATTGTTTCAAATAGCAATCCGATTTTTTCTGTACCCGATGCGATACCAGCGTATTAACCTGGCTTCTGGCTTCACAGAAAGGTTCAGGACATATCATGGTCCCTCTGGACAGTTCTCTGATCTCAGCACTCGAACGGCGGGATACCCATATTATGTGCACACCATTGTGCCTGCTTAGTTCATACAGTGTTTGGAGACGCTCCAACACAAGCCTAGATGTCAAGGACGAAGAAGATGTTCAAGGACTTTAAGGCTGTGGGAATAAGACAAAGTATATACGTACTCTACAGGCTCTTTGAAGCTTCATTCTGGGCGTTTAAAAAGTTTGCATAAAACTCTTTTTGATGAATATAATAAAAGAATTTATTACGATTTGTTTTTGTTCTTACGTTATTAAGTGAAAGTTGTTTGCATTACTTCCAAAGCGGAGCCGTTGAGCTTGAAGACAAATACTAAATGGCTTCGCTGTGTAGTAGTCGACGGCAAAAATTAATATCGCCGTCTTCTATATAAGTATAGTGGCCCTTCTTTATTTTCAGACTTTTTAGTAATTAGCTCTTTACAATTGAAAATTAAGTATGGGTTCTATTTTAGAAGAATAGGTATTGCTATTGGTTGCACTTTTGTGAAATTACCTTGAAGAAGTAATTGCGAATTGAAAAGAAGCCCTTCTTCCTTTCTGCTAAAGGATATAACTTTATGTATAATAATTTAAGATTCAACTTTCTAGGAACATCAACAATTCATCGTTAGCGCCCCGTGAAAGTTATTCATTCGAATATAGATAGCATTTCTGTCAAGCAGATCGAATCAAGTGTTAATCAACGTGCCAAGATATGTTAGATCACAAGTAGGAGGGAAGTATATATATTTTATAGGGTGATAGTAGCTTGCCTGTTTAGATCCTAAATAAGACGGTTTTTCGAACTTGCGTGGAATTAGAAAAATTTGTTTTTTGTTTATTACTCATTTTTTGCAACAATTGTAGCCGTCAAAATTTCCTCGCATATGAATAATCTGTCCGCAAAATGGAACAAATCAGCCACAGTATCGAAATATCGATGATGAGGAATTTGTTCACATATTGATTATTTTCGAAATTGATCCAAGTCTTTATCAGAATTCGCGTTCGCTCGCATAAATTAATTGTCCATGGACAAAGAAACTCATTTCATAATGTTTCTATGCCAATAACGCCAAGACGTTTAAAAAATAAAAATAATGTCGCCTTCGTTACGGTGAAGAAACTTCTTTGCCCTGAAATAAAAAGTTCTCGATGTAAAGTTCCTTCCTCAACTATGAAATAAATTAGGTACAGTTTACTTTGTTCTTGGCCATAAGCCGCCAGTAGCCAACTAGTGAGTTGGTGGCCATCTCTCTTACTCCTTTTCTTTCTTCGCTTTCTTCTGGCCTTTTTGCATTGTACAGGACTCATCTCCTAAGTGATTGATCATATTAAAAAGAAACCAAAAGTAGGAGCAAGTCTCTCCCGCCTTCTGGTGCAATGTTGTATAGATGCGTCCATAGTAGCGATATCTACGTGGGCTGTGTGCATGACAGCCTTTGCAAACACCGTATCTTGTATCTTACGATTATTCTCTTCCTTGTTTGAACATCTGCCGCGTTCATGTGCGTCTCCATTAATCGGCGTAACCTGTATAATAATTTTATTTTATAATTTCACCACGTACGCCTGAGAGACCGAGCAGGCAAATGGTCTCGATCAACAACTCAATGGTCCTACGTTCACATCTCAAGTGTGGTAGTCGCAATAAAGCCGTTAGTCTTAGACGCTAATGTTTTAAGAATTTAGAATTCACTTTTCTGGCTAAATTAATAATAATAATAATAATTATAGTTTCCCCATATGACTATCAAACTTTTTTCTGGTATAAATTAAAATTATTGTTATCAAATTTAATATTGACAAAAGACCGAACTTATGCTAGGTTGAGAATTTTTCAGTGGATTTAGTGGTACTATCACACATTTATACGTTACCCCACCACCGTATTGAGCGATGTATTACATGTGCCAAGAGTTTCAAATTATCGAAACTAAACAAGTGAAAACACTATAGTGAGACATCGTGCTCTAGTAAATATCATATACCTTTAATGCAGTCATTCATAGTACGACTTTTCAAAATAAGGCGATATGGAAAGTGATCAAAAAAGTGATCCGATCCGATTCATTTTCAATAGCGTTTGTTCTTGCACTAAAATACGTAGATGCTCCAAATTTCATCAAAATATCTCAAAAATTACGACCTGTAGGTTGAATGCATGAAAACAAAACATACAAACCGACAGACATCGAATGAGTTAATCAATCGGTGTAATGGAAGATAAGTTTGCCTATTTATCTCATATTCTTCCACAGGCTTAATATAGCATTGTACCGCAATTGCCGTAGGGTATAATAGCGAAATTAGGAGCAAAAGTCTCCTTTACGGGTTATCTTAAAGGCATTTTTGGACGTTGCATAAGAAATGACACAAAACTGAACTAAAAAAATAGTCACTACAAACTTTTAACGGTTTTCATTAACTCACCTTGTTGTTGTTTATTTACTTATTACCCTTCGGATTTTTCTTAATTCGCGAAAAAAAAAGTTGAATTTTTTTATTTTTTCTTTATTTTTCTCTGTTTTTCATATAATATTCTCTATATCCTTTCGATTTTGTTGTTGTTGTTTATTCAATTTTTTATTTCTTTTAATTTTTTTTAGTTTTTGTTTATATTTCATCGAGTGTTTTACCTTTCAATTTAATTCTGTTTGACTGACTTGTTGTTGTTGTTGTTGAAGGTTTTTTCCCCCTTTTTTTCTATATATAATAATAATTTTTAAGAAATCTTCCTTTTTTATTATTTCATCTAAATATTTCAATTATTTAGTTATTAATAATAATAATAATAATAATAATAATACATTATAATATAATAATAATAATATAATAATTGTCATATAATAATAATTAATATAATTTAACCGCTTGATTTACTTTTTCTTTCTTTTTATTTTTTTATAATTTTCTTTTTCGGTTTTCATTTTACGATTTTTATATTTTCGCTTTTCTTAAAAATTTTTTAAACATTTGATTTTTTTTCTTTTATTACTATTATTATTTATGTCATTATAAATAAATTGCGTGTGTGTTTGTGTGTTTATGTTTTGAATTTTATATGTAAATAATTGAAATATATACGTTTTTTATATACTATTGCACGAAATGCAATTTCTAAATGAAAAAAAAAACTTCAAAGCATTTAAAAATGTTTGCTGGGATTGAGATTTAATGCATTGGGTATTTTTTTGGATATTTTCGTTTAATTTAAAACAATTCAATTAATTTGTTTTTGTTTTTTTTATTTATTTTCTGCTTGTTTGTTGCATATTACGTATGTACTGCTGTTGGTTTTCTTCTTATTAGCCGTTATTATAATTGTGCGTAAGTACTTTTTTCTTTTTTAATTTAATTCAATAATAATTCATTTCAGTCTGCAACTGAAGTCCCTTCCACGTGTCTATTGGCGTTTTTTTTTTTCTATAACAATTTTTTGCCCATTTTTATTTTTGGTTTATTTCTTTAACAAATATATATACCAGTGGCGATATTAAACATGGTCCGTACCATGCTTTGAGGAGAGAAGGGTAATTAATGTCTTCTTCTTTATGTTAATCATTCATTTAATGTTTTTTTGGTTTTTATTTTTTTACCATTTTAGGAACTTCTTTAACATAAATTATGCAGTAGAGAGAGATAATCGAGCGGAAAGAGAAAAGAAAACAAAAAAAGTGGGAAAAAAGAAAATAGAAAACAAAATAAATAAATTGAAAAAAGCACAAATGCATATACGTATTGATGGGACCCGAAGTGGCAATAAGATTCACTTGTAAGAAATATACCCCTAAAGAAGTTCGTCAATCTGCCCAATTGAAGAATTTGACCACATACATGGTCGTATTAATTCTTTATCTCTTTACCCCATTACAGAAGCTTAAGAGAACACAAAAATTAAAATCGAAAAGCCTCTGGAAAAGACAAGTTTGTCGGTAGGTTTGACTTGAAATATCTCCGTATAGATTAATAATGCTATGCGCAGCTTTAAACACAAGTTAGCTTTCACTTTTACATTCAGAGCTTTTTTGCCAACCGGCTGAGCACAACAGTGAAATTTAATTTTTTCAGAGGTGATTACCGCCCAGATAAAGACTACGACAAAAACTATTTTTCCCAAAACGATAATTTCCCATTCGGCTTCACTTTCGTAAAATGTACAAGCAATTCGTAAAACAAAACCTTGGCATCATTTACGCAGCCACGCCAAATTGCTTATAGAATAATATCAATGTGCGATTCATAATAACTTTCCCTGGAAAAAAGAATCTCGTTATAACACAACGGTTTCAGCTGTAAGATGGAAAAGCAGCAAACGAAGCTGCAGAAAGTGAAATGTTTCTTTATCACGAGCATTTACGTGTAAAAGAGCTGATTGGATTCATATATTCAGAAAGCTCTGCACCGCTTCTTCCCAAAATCCGAAGATCCGTGATAATGTGGCAATAAATGAGGAGAGTTAGAATTCTCATCGCACCACTTCTAGTATCAGAAAGATATGTAAAGCCCCTGGTAAAACTTCGTAGAGTTCGCAGCGACCGGTCAATTACGCAGACAGCAAGGTTTCCTCTTGTTTTAACGTGCGCCATAAGTAATTACTAATGTATATAACAAATTTAAGATTCATATTGACCTTCTCTATAGTAAAGACTCTCAGAAGGGTAGGTTGAATAGTTTATTAAACGACAGAAAAGTTCGATTGAAAGGTTCATTCCATGTTTCTGAGAACTATCCTTGAAGCAAATATCCTTTTGCAGGCGGACGTAGAGGCTGATATGTGCAAATATTTTAAAGAAAATAATTCAAGTAATAGTTGAATACGTGCTTACACTTTCTAAAAGCAACTCAGAAAAAAGAAAATTAAATAAAAAAGGAAAATTACTAAATAGAAATATTTGAAGTTTAGATATTGTTCGGTTATGTATAAATATAAGAAGCCTAAGGTGATCTCTAAGAATAATTAATGGAAAATATAAATACATTATAATGTTTTAGGCAAATAGCTACCTTACTGGGTTCGAATGTAAGTAATTCTTAAGAAAATGTACTTAAAGTACTTTACATTGTTGCTTATTAATAATAAGATTATTTTACGAAAGGGAAAGAAGAAATTAAATGCAAATATTTTATGTTTACATTTTATGGATAATTTTATTAACAAAAAAAAAAAGAAAAAGAAAAACTTCATTTGGCTGGGATGGCGTACACAAAAACTCATTTCATTTTCTCTTTTAGTCTGACAGAAAAAAAAAAAACCTTTTGAATAACTCTGAAATAATTCGTTTTAAAATTATTTATAGTTCTTTTGTTTGGCTTTTTTTTTTTTTCTAAAGAAATGCGATACAATTTAAATATATTTTACATATAAAACGTGATTAGTTATTATTTATAAAATAAATTTTAATTGCTGATATATTTTCTTGAGTTGTTACTTTTGTTGTTTGTATGTTATGTTTAATATTCTTCAGTTTTAGAAGTTGTTCGCTCTTACTAATGCTGTTGTTCCTGTTGCTGATTTATAAAAAAAGTAATATTTTTTTTCTTAATGCTTTCTTTAGATAAAATGTCTCTATTTTTATTTAATCTTTTTTTTTTTTCAAATTAATTTTTGATTATTTATATAATTCTTTTTTTATTTTTATTTTAAATGAATTTATTTTGTAGCTCAGTCTTTCACTAATGTTCTTTCTTATTATATTTTAAATCTACACTTCAATTAAAATGCATGTATATATTTTTATTAATTATTTTATTAAATATATTTTCAAAATTAAACGTAATATTTTTATCTAACTGAAGCGCAAACGAGACTGGACTTGTAAGGAAAATGGACCGTAAATGTAAATTATCGGCTGCCTATTTTCCTGCGATTATATAATCCCTGTTAAAAAATTATTTTTGAAAAGGAAACGAGAGAAAACGGACTCGGCTGATTGAGCGAATTCCGAATAACCACCGCTTGGCAATAAAGCAATCATTTCAAGCAAACTGCGCAACTTAAAGCATGTGTTAAATTCATATGTATTGAAAATATACTTGTTGGAAAGTCTAAGCCCTAAAAACTTGTCTCCATTATCTATGGTCTTATGCCGATTATCGGCTGGCGTACGGATGCCGGCAGGTCATCTCCGAACCACGAAGTCATCCCACCCATTTTCGTACATCTTCAACTTTGCAATACTGGTGTTTTGCTAAATATAGCTGCATCGATTTGAACCGGCGGTAATCATAAATAGGCAGCTCTAGAGAACAAGACGCATGGCTTTTGCTGAGGACGGACGGACATATGCGAATTTGAAGGTAGAGAATTTATTTGTTGACCTAGCATATCTTATGAAATCGTCACTGACTATTTCTTAGTTTTAGGAATAAAGCGGCGGAACTTAGCGGCCCCTTCCCTATGACGAATAAACTCGTCATTTCCCCGGATATTTGCTATGCTTTTTTCATTTATCATATTTAAGTAGATAAAAGCAGGATTAATTAAGAATGCGCGAATAAGTATATGAAGCTTCGAGTTTTTCCCACATTTAGAACTAATAAATCGTACGTGTAGTTCTATTATTGCTTGTGTTTGATAGCAATGAAATGGTTTCGATAGAAACTAATTTTAAAATGAATTGAAATTTCTTTTAGAATATTTTGTATTATAAGCACCTTACGGACTTTTCTTCGTTTATGACCAAGATCAATAAAAATGTTAATATATATATGTAACTAATTTTCTCAACGAATAATTTCAAATATTAATCCGTTGCAATAAGAAAACTAAAAAATACGTAAAAGACACGCTTAAATCAATTAGGATAGTCATTCTGAATTGATCGGTAGAATGAAAAATGGGTGTTCCTCAACTCCACACGAAGCGAGATGTTCTCGCGATTTGGGCCCACTACAGCCATGATGAAGCTTCCTCACTAGTGTTTTTCCGCTGTCAGGGCAAAGCAGAAAGCAGTTTGGTAGATCTTCCGCAACCTACAGTTATATTCGGTAGATGAATAATAAACCACCAAACGAAGCTGCGGAAAGTCGAACGATTCTATGTTACGCGTATGGATATGTGACAAATTCCTTGAGCAAGGCGGGGTCTTTTCCTACCTCCTCCATTCAAATGCAATGTCAATTTAATTACAGCGGAGGAATCAGCTACAAATCATATTAAAAAGAAATCATACATATTGTCACGAGTGCCCACGAACGAACACTGTCTCTGGAGCTTGAGTTCTGTGGAGTTGGTAGAAACTTCGTCAAAAAACTTGAGAACTTTTTGATATTGTATAAAAGAGAAATGGCCGCAGTAAATGGTGATCTAATGCTAACTAGAGCCGGAACTCGCGAAAGAAGGCAAACACGACTAGAATATTCTTCGTGAAGCCTACGCTTTAACATTTGGTTTACGATCTGGTGAAAGACGAATTTTGCACCTTTACATATACATTTTCATACAGTCGATGAATGAGCAAACAAAACAAATAAATAAATAAAAGCGAGAAGTTTTGTTTAATATGAATTCGGTGACGGTAATGCTTTTATTGTGACGCTTGGCAAAAGATGTGTTTAGCACTTACGGATCACGTTCAAATTTGAAGAGAATATTGTATGTATGAATGTATTAAAACTTTTTTAGTTTTAAGACAACATGATATGAAAAGACAAATTTTTCCTTCCGATGCTTTTCAATTTCGTAAGAGTTTGTTTTTAGTTGGCCCTCGTCGGGGGCGGAACATTCTGCTTATACTCGTTTCTAATGTCTCTGGGTGGATCGCAATTGCAAACAAACTTTTTAAAATCTTCAATCAATTCAACTCCTAATAATTCCTAAAAATCTCTCCAAACAATTTGAGTAAAATGTTGAAAATTTTGCGTCGGTATATTTGCATTGGTATTCTTGATCGTATCAAGTTTCCATAAATTCCTCAACTATTATATCCCAACTAGTGACTTTCGCGTAGATGTTCAAATTTTTATCGAGTTTTAAAGGTGGACAACGCTTATTTTCGTATGTGGCCAAATTTTTATACAAATACTTTAACAATTATTCAACAAATGTAAACAAATTGGACGTTTATTCTCACATTTTTCGAATTATTGAGAATGTATACGGTGAACGAAATTGTCCCAGGAAGTAATTATACCTTGTTTTATTGGAGACCGCACGATATCAAATGAAAAATTTTTCTGCCACGAATATGCGGAAATGTGGGCTACGTTAGTCTTAAATCGCTTAAATCAGGACGAGATCTGCATATCAAGTTTTTCCGTTTTTATCATTTACAAAACAAACAAACAAACCAATACTAGTGCAAAACATGAACAATTTGTAATATACAAACAAACCAATGTAAACCAAAAGTTTGTTAACAAACTGTTTGTTCCTCCAGCAATAATGGGATCTTTTATAATTGATATTCAAACAGATATAAAGGATGTTTCCAGCGGATCAAGTCAGTTCGACAAGTGGATAAATGAAGCTGTCTTTCTACAAAGCAACCAGAAAGTTTTAAACCATGTTATATACATATATACACAAGTGGACAAAAAAATAGGTGCGAGATATGCCACAGAAACTGTAAAACATGCCTTCCACAAAGTCTACACAGTGATGGTATTGTTCAAAATGAATTGTGGGAAACCCGCGTGAACTAGTTCCAGCAGGAAGAAGTTGAAGAGTTCTAGTTTGCTTTACGACCTTTTTCGTGTGGACGGTGAAGTGGGTACCTGCTGTTTAAAAGTCAGAAAAGTAAAGTGCTTTGTTTCGCTGAAAAAGTGAATTGTAAGAGTAAATCCCCTTTCTTAAGAAGGAAACGTAATACAAATTAATTTTTATAATAATATTAGAGCACATATCGAGCACACTATTGTAGGAAAGATGAAAAATGGCTTGTTCATTATCTTCGAAGTAAGGGAAAACCGTGTACATTTATTGCCGCATCAATAAATCGGTTTCAAAACTTTGTCCTAAATTCTTTGAAGCCCAAAAAAGTATTGAGAGACGCACGGAGCAATTAAATGCATATAATTGGTTAGAGGGAAAGTTCGGTTGTGTTTTATCCAAACCCAAGAGATTTAATATGATCTCCAACAGTTGTATGATGAATGCCTAACTCTTCTGCAATTTCTCGACTTGTTAAATGTGAATTTTTTTCCAATATGGATCGCAAAACATCATTATAGATCACTTTCTTGAAGGCTTAGTTCCCCGGAACGAAATTTGCTAAACCATCTTCGACAAGTACGAACATTTACAATATCTTTTCCAAATACCGCACATAAATTTTTATATGCAACCGATGCGTTTCTTCCTTCTTAGAATCCATACAAAACGCAGTGTCATAAATGCACTTTATCTACTGACATATTTTTCACTAAAGTCTCCTTTTATATTGTATAGCAGCCTATTTAAAATACGGCAGAGCTTTCCCTCCCACTTGTTATATAGATGCATATTTGTTTCGCATTTTAATAAATACCCTATAATAATTTTTCGAATTTAACATTTTAAAAGAAGCAATTTACTTTACTTTCAAATTGTTGTCGCAGTGGATGGTTACTAAAAACTCACTTTAAAGTGAAATATAAACATTTTCTTATACCTTTAATGAAGAAAGTGTTCGGTTTGCTGCGGTCAAATAAAAAATAGAGAAAGGAAAACGTTTTCGTTTGCTTACTGTTTTTATGTCTAAAAGAAAATTTGTTACATAAATGACGAAAAACTGAACTTTGCTATGACTTAGAACTCTGTGCACTTCTTAAGTATGTTTGAATGGATAGTGTACATAGTGCACCCGTACGATGCAATTCTTATGCGCCAATATGGACAATTGTATTTTTATTCACAAGACAAATTTCAGTTTTATGAATAATTAGAAGGTTAGTCGATATATGCGGTTATTGGAATGAATGAATGAATGAATGAATGATCAGGTTGAAATGTTAAGTTGTTCTTAAACAAAACTAAGATGTTATTCATATTTGTCACATTTGTTTGCATTTCGTTTTATTAAATTATTAACTGCTAAAATTTCTCTACGATTTTTATTTTATTGTTTTTTTATTATTTTATATTTACTTTATATTCTTTCTCTTATTTATATTTATTTCATTTTTTTATTTATTTATTTTTTTTCATTTTGATATAAACAACATGCCTACGATTTCGAAAGACCTTCTTTTAAGTTTATTTTTATACATTACATCTCATTTTTAATATACTTTCTCTTTAATATTTATTTTTAATACAAAATCAAGTTATGTTTTTAAGAGATATTGGGTCAAGGAGAAACGTAAGTATTTTTTTTTGGTTTGATTTATACAAACATGTCGAGAATGTATTCACTTATACATTTCTTGAGTTTATTCATTTGCCATCAGTGCGAGTGTTGTCATTGCAGTTATTTTTTCTTATACTTTTTACTTAAACTGCTTGAAAGAATTTGCTCCTCTTATTAGGCTTTTTCTCTTTCATATATAATTATTCTCGTTTTCTCTCAATATTTGTAACTAGAGCGTATAATCAACAATTCTTTATTTTTTTACGTATATAATTTTAAATATGAGAAAAAACATTTCGAAAAAAATATATGTGAAATATTAATTCTTCAAGTTCAAGGTCTATTAAAAAAGGAGGAAATATTTGTCGTCAGATATCAAATAAAACAACTTGGAATTACATAATTTTTCGATAGCTTAAACTTTCTTGTAACTCCAACGATAACATTGAAGAAAAAACTTCCATATTAAGATTAGGGCGAAACTAGGCGACACCAGAGCGGTAATCACGCAGCTATTTAGTGAAAACAGCTGAAAGCAAAGATGACAAATACATTTTTCGTACGTGATTACTCTTGACTACCTCGACTTTTTCGATCATCAAGAATTTTTCTTTCGTCCATATGGCGAGATCATACCAAAGTTAATGTTAGTGCTAACATCAAAGCAGCAAAGCTAATTGAAATGAGTAATCAAAAGGAGTTACGCAAAGTAAAAAAATAGAAATTTTTACATTAAGAAATCATTGGCTATAAAGAACTTATTAAGTCAGCAGGCTTGTCTATATTGCTTTGTTCCTTAAGAGCATTGCATATTAAAAACACTGTGCATCCGCCTGAGTAGCCGAAGGCAAGAGTCTCGACTAGCAAGTCAATGGTCGTGGGTTCGAATCTCAAGTGCGGTAGAGTTTTTAATAAAAGCCGATAGCCTTAGATGCTAGTCCTTTTAAGAGTTTAGTCTTAGAATTTATTTCTCTGGCGAAAGTAATAATAATAATAATAATAAAAACTGTATAAGTGCTTTGTTAACATGCGACAGAAATAATACTGCGATATTATGTTTTTATGTCAGTAATAAGGAGGTGAAAATTTTATTGCATGAACACTATTAACAGCTTGTAGAGACAGAAGATCTTATATTAATGTATCAGCAACAAGAAAGAAGAATTTTATTGCTTTATCGCTGCTAACAGTTGCAGACGGGGAAGCCTGAAGAAATTTAGTAAAAATATTAATTGGAATCACATATAGTATGAAGCAAGTAAATTAAAAGTCATGTGATTGAAAAGGCGAATGTGGTGGAATATTGAACGGCAGGTAATGAAATTATATAAGTTGCTGTCGAATCTATTTATGTATGCATGGTAATATATTATTATTGATTACAGCAACCTTTTGCGTTTGCAGAACTGACTTTCTCTGAGGTGTGTAAGAAAATCTAGGGCTGTTGACAAGCACATTTTCGACGATTGAACGGAGCAATTAAACAACGCTGCAGCAAACAGCAAATAGGAAAACGGATTTATATGTAAGATGCGAAGGCTGCTTGAGATAATTGATCATAATTACAAAATTCGAAGACAGGTTTGTTTAACAATCTTGAAGCTTGCCTAGAGGTTTTACGATTTAAGGGGAATTTTTCGGGACTATTACCCAGATCCTACAGGAAAACTGATCTGGAACACCAGCTGCTTATACGAAAAAATGTACAGTAGATTTATTTCATCATTGTTTATAAATTATTGACTTCGCCATAGCTTCTGGACATATAGAAAAAGTGACAAAAGAAATACAAGAACAATGTTCTCTCATTTACTGGATTTGACAGTTACTGTAAAACGAGTAAACCAAAACGTAAGCAAAATAGAGAAATTAAGTCTTAAATTTGTTAGTTTGTTTGCGCTCTTTTTTTATTTCTTGAAAATTATTTACAATGGAATGCTTTTCTTTTTATAATTGAAGCATAAGTATTTATTGTTTTTAATTTTTTTACGCTTTTTTTTTAATAAAATCTTAGTAAATTAACTTTCATTTAATTTTTCATTTTCTATGAATTTTTATGCGATTATATTGGTATACATTTGTTATACATTTGCATATGTATATGCCTATATTAAACATATCTGCATAAACGTATGCATATATATACAGATGTAAGCATAAAATGCACGCTGTCGCTTGTAAATCTACTGTAGATGGCATTTTAAAGAAAATACCTTTACTAACAATACTTGAGAATTTTCTTTTATAACTAATGTTTTTGTTTTTTTATTATTATTATTATATTTTTCAGTAATTATTAGTAGTGTTATTATGTTATTCTAGCTTTACTTAATTCAAATTTGTTAAAACTCTAAAGCGATTAATGCTTTTTTCTCTTTTTGAATAATAATGTATTCTTCTACCTTTAAGTTAAAGTGTGAAGAATTGTTCGCTTTCTTCTTCACTTTTAATTTACTTTTTTTGTTTTTGTCATTATATTAATATAATTCTTCTTATCGTTAGTGTCTATGCATGTCCTACTTATTTATGTAAACGTTTTTGTGTACTAAACCGTATATATATAATTTTTGTTCAATTTTGTTGTTTTTTTTTTTGGTTTTTTATTTACGTTTTTGTTTTTTTGTTTTATTTTACTTTATATGTTTTTTTTTTAATGTTATTTATGTAAGAAGCACTTGAATATATATCGTGTAATGAAAAAGTTTTTCTGTTTTGCTTTTGTTTTTAATATTTTATTTATAATATTTATTTTAGAAAAGTTAATTTTAATTTTTAATGAGTTTTTTTTTTTAACCTACAATGTTTAGATGAAATTTTTTTTTGGTTTTGTTTTAATTTTTAGTGAGTGTTCATTAAGAATATATAAAATATATGTATATATAGATGTAAAGTATATAAGTGTAGTATATAAAATATTTTAAGTCTCTATAAACAAAACTTTTCATTACGCATTCATATACCTCCGCATTAGTTATACAAAAAGCTTTAACAATTAATATAAAAATAAAGAATTGAAATATATTTGAATGAATTTGAAAATTAAACAAATGTGTTTGGGTTTCATCGAAACGGAAATGGAAAGCTTTCCAACAACAGTTTATCACTGCTCGATTTCTACTTTGATAATAACCAGAATCTTCAAAAAGAGAGTAAATTTTTTAATTGCACTATAGCCGAAAAGGGAAAACTTGAAATTATCAGATCGGAACCCATCGAGATTTTGATACAGTATATTTTTTAATTTACCGTTGCGTTGCACTTTGCCGGTCACTTTAAGATGATCAGCTTTTTTCGATGTCAAATTTACTGACTTCGAGAATTTTGAGAATAGACAACAGATAAAAAAAAAATGGTTTGCAGTCTCGCTCTGATCAAGAAGACTGAACGCATCACTCAGTAAGGGCGTAGGATTGCTTACCAACATAAGACGACAAATGGATGTAGAATAGCTATTGACGAATCCGTATGAGTTTTGGATAGGGCGAATCTTTAAAGAGACTTATGTCAAAATTTTGTAATGTTCCTACCATTAGTTTAAGTAAAATCACTTTTGTAAATTATCAAGACAATGGACAACTCTGAATTTCTTGTGTTGATAAATCACTGTTTATTAATGAAGAAAAATCTACAAATTATATGGATTCGTCAATAGTGGTGACATCAATCAGTTCTATGAACTTATTCAGCGAAGTGTTGATGGATAAAACAAGGAACGACAGACACATCGCTCTGCGTTTTCTGTAATCAAAAATAATACAATCCAGGGTTAGAGGGCAATGACGTGACGTCGTTAAATAAGCACAATTTGGATTTACAAAATCCAGCGCTATAACGTGAAACCTGATACGTACTTTTCTAATTTAACTCTAATCGGGCCATAATATGTATTCGAGTCATATTTGAACAATGACTTTAAATTTTTTGACGAATTTCGGGGTGAGATGACATTCTTTTTGTCATAATGTTTGCAACGACCGGGCGAATGCTTCGGAGACCACATAAGGCATACACATTCTTAATCAGAGTAAAATTCTGGAATGATCTAGTCATGTCTGTCCATATGTATGTCCGTGCGTGGTATGCAATTGGCACTTCCCTTCAAATTTCTCATAAATTATAAGAGATAGATTGTTTTCTTACTCCTTTCATATTGTATTTCCAAGAAATGTAAAAAAACATAGAGATAAATAAATACAAATATAAGAAGAATAATAATAATATATATAAACACAAATAAATATATAAAATGTTTTATGTGCATCTATAGCTATATTGAATGAATGAATTTAGATTATAAACAAAAATAGCAAATTCTTAATTGTTTCCATGATTCTGGTAAGTGACTCAGTGTCACATCGTGGTATGATTACCGTATGTGCTTTACGGACACAGTCCCGTCGTGTGCGTGCAAAATTCGAAAAACGTCTTTAAAAGGGGCGGTGGCTACTTTCTTTTCGCTTTTCTTCGTTTGTCCCAAACGAAAAAAAATAATTTTTGGCCTATTAAACTTGGTCAGTCACTCCCTGACCGTCTTGTAATACTGCGAAAGACAGGTCAGACGGTTATGAGGGAAGAGAAAGAGACCGGGAATAGGGCCGCAGCCTAATATGTACGAGTTTAGTTGGTGGTTATATACCTTCAGCGATGATTAAATTATTTGATAAATATTAAACTCATGAGTCGACTCTATATTTTTACCTATTATTTGAAAACTATTATTTAAAAGTTGTCTGAAAATTGATTTAAAATATATCGAACTGAATTGTAGTTGAATTTCATTGTAGCAATGAACGAAATTCTCATGTAAATATACTTAAGGAGCGTCAATGCAAATTGAAAAAATGATGATTTAAATAAAATTAAAAATAAACGAGTAAAAAGACTATTGCAGGCTGCGTCTATACACCACTCTTCAATTACTCGCATAAAGATTTTCTAAAATAAGGCTTTTTATGGGAAATGGTCGCAAAAGTGGGCCGATCCGAGCTATGTTCAATAGTGTTCGTCTTTGGGCCACAATACATCAGTGCAAAGGGAAAAAATAGGACGGACAATGGATAGAAGGGCAGACAGGCAAACAAAGCCGGAAATTTATTCTGATTGCCATAATTGCAATGAAAGTCCATCTCAGCCCTTCTGGATGTTACATACATGCGCACAAACTTAAGAAACCCTTGTACCAGAAGTGCTGCAAGTCATAAAGGCAAAAAACAGAGGAATTGTGCCCTTGTTCTCTTACAACGCGGAAGCTTATCCCTTTACATTTTTTTTATTCTGGCGAAATTTCCTTTTTATTATGTGTGGACTAATATTTTACACCTTCTATTTCTCTTCGGACTTAATTTTCCTCTTCCAAAATGTTCCTACGCTTCGATCACAAACCTGTGAGTACGGCAATGCTCATCTTCACCAAAGAACCGGTGAAAAGCAATACGGTTTTTGGTAACCAAACGCGAACAGAAAAAAGTGACGAAAATCCATTTCAACTCTGTAGATCCAAATTTAAGTTACCTAAAGTCAGAAACGTATGCATTATATGAAAACAGAGCATACAATAATTACTTTAGAATGGGTCTCAGGAAAGCATACAACATGAAATTACTTCAGAAACTCTCGTTCTTTGAAGGAAGGTTTCGAAAATGAAAACCTTCTCAGTTTGATTCTCATGCAGAGAATCGAATTCGCTTGCCGCTTATTGGTACTATAAAAGCTGCTCACTTTCGAAGGCCTTCGTATAAAGAAAATTTCTATACAAAAAAAAAAAAAAATTTACAAAGTAAAGCTTAAAACAAGAAATACTCTTCGAAAGCATTCACTGGCTGTGCGTTTGTAGAAAAATGATAATAATGTAAAGTCATTGATTATAAAGAGAAATGTATCTTAGTCGATTGCTAATTTACGTAATTAACTTTTTTATTTGTTTATTTATTGCTTGCAATTATAATTTTTTTTCATTTATTTAAAAAAATTTCTACAAGTGTTTGTATTGTGTCGGTTAAGTATTTAAAATTAACTGAGGTATACATTAATTCTTCTGGTTTTTTTTCTTCTTCTTTCGTTTTCTTTATTATTATGTATTACAGTATAAAGTTCATATATTTATATATATATATAAAAAAAAAAGAAGCAAAGAGTTTTTATTAAATAATTTACGAAAATATGTAACAATAGCAAAACGAAAATATTACACATTCGATACAAAAGTATAAAAATTCTAAAGAAAATTGAAAATTACTTACAAAAACTTATGTATCCTTAATTAATTCGCAATTTTTTTTTTTTTTTTTTGACTTTGTATAATTAAAAAAATTATAAGGCATTTATTCTTATAACGGCAGTGTACAAAAATTTGTTTTCTTTTATTTTTTATTATTTAGAAAAATAATCAACTAAAAAACAAAAATAAACAATAATCAAAACATAGTTATATTCGCCTTAAAGCGAACTTTGGACATCCACCACCTCAGATTTATTGTCATTGTTAGGCCGCTTGGGAGCGATACTTCAGATGAACTCTAACAGGAAATGTAATAAATATTCGGGATACTTTGGTAAGAATGCACTAAAAAAAATTGTAGGTTCAAAGTTGGTTCACTAATGTGTCTGGTTCATGGTTTATTTTTATGAGCCTATTCTTGCAGACGAATCAAGCACATCACAAGCGATTCAAGACAAGTAAGAAAATTATGTTCTGCTGCAACCGAATCTTTTATACCCGTCACCGTTTGGTAGTGATCGATAATAAAGCGAGAATAAAAAGCTAAAGCCAATGCTGCAAACGTTTTGATAAAAGAATGAAATTTGAATATTCCATTAGATTAAGTAGACGTGGATGATTTTTACCTATTTTTGCACAAGTGCTACAGGACCAAATTTTTACCGTGTCATCTGTTGCAGCTTAAAAGTAACGAAGGCAAAAAATTTTTTTTTACTTTTGAAAACATGTTATGTTGTACTGTGGTCGTACTCTTTCAACAATTTGACTCAATTTCACTATAAACTTGGGTGGCAAACTTCAAGCCGATTGCTGTATTTTTGAGACCAGAAGAATCTTTACCGCAGACATCACATTGACAGACAGATGGACATATTTCGGTTGAGAATTTGATGCTGATACAACAACTTTTGTTTCTGCCGAACTTGTAATCCATAGCCGTAGTTTTGCGACCAGGCAAACGTTTAAAACACCCGGACAGATGGACATGCTTAAATCGAT
This sequence comes from Glossina fuscipes, assembly GCF_014805625.2. Classification (NCBI taxonomy): domain Eukaryota; kingdom Metazoa; phylum Arthropoda; class Insecta; order Diptera; family Glossinidae; genus Glossina; species Glossina fuscipes. Next base: position 2,411,134 of record NW_023998464.1, on the reverse strand, counting down.
TCAGAATTTGATGCTGATCAAGAATGCATATCTGCATGTCGCAAATGTTTTGGCTATATGAATATACTCCTCACCCGTCGTTGATGGGTGTAAAAACAAATATTATATTTTTTGTTCTTGTCATAAAATAATCGAATTAATTTACGCGTAGCCTTCGGTGGTAGATAGAGAGAATAAAATGAAACAAGTATAAGTCTCTTAAGCTGAGTCACGCATATCCCCCACTCGAGTAACGTAATAAGCTTCTTGATTCTTGATGCGACAACATAATTAAGCGAATTGAAATTCGTTGAAGCGATGCTGAACTTATTACCGCGGGAACGTTATTATTATTATTATTATTATTATAATTTACTTATACCAAAAAATAAAATTTGCGATTAAAGTAGGATGAGCTCTAGCAGCTAAAACTACTGGCAGTTTATAAGAAAACGCAGCCTGCGCTCAAGGATTCGCATAACTTTTTCAACATGTGAATATAGCATACGTAGCGCTTAGCAGCGTTTTCTTTTAAAGTCTTTTTCTAATTTAATCATGACAACTTATATATCTAGCTTGCGCCGGTTAATCGTAAGAACGTTATTGTAATTCGTTCAATGCAGAGTAAACGGACCAACAGGCACGTGCCTACTTCAATGCATTTACCTGTGTAAATTTTCCATGCAAGCGAAAGATATACGAAACGACGATATTTGAACATTTACTTTTTTCTGCGCGAAAGATATGAAAAGTAAAATTAATAAACAAAGGCTTAAATATATATTTATGTTTTTTAAATGAGCTCGTAATGAGCACTTATGTTCGCTTTAAGTGACATAATAAATGCATATATATATTAGAAAAAAAAAGCTGAAAATCAAAATACAAAAGTCGAAAATAAAACCAAATTTTTACTAACATTACGTGTTGTACGTCATACGTATATGTGTATGTATATATGTATATATAAAAGTTTTGCTACCCAAGTCAATTTATTCGAATGCATTTAGATTTTTCTACGCTTTTACTCTTTCACAGTTAGTTGTATGCGTGTATTTGTGTATACCCGTTTGTGAATGACTGTATGTTTGTATGTTTGCATTGTTATATATGTACGAGGTTTTTTCTTGCATACAAATCTATAATTTTTTCCAATCTTTCTATATAAATTAAAAGAAATTTCGTAGTATATTCTTAGGGATCTCTTTAATAAGTCTTTAATCCAATAAGCAAGACAGAGAGAGAGTGAGAGAGAAGGGAGGATAAAGTCAGAGAGAGGCAAAAAGTGATGAGTAATCGTGTGAGCATTTCAAACAAGTAAAGTAAGTAAATGCATAACGTATTAAGTTAACATTTTAGAATTGATGTTGCGAACGAAAGTTATGCAGCGATGCAAATAATCTTCTCATATGCTTTCGTATATGAACTCTTATTTATATTTTGAGGGTTTGTTGTTGTTGTTGTTGTTACACTTTCTTTCTCTTATTATTTGTGATTATTATACAAACAAATAATGATTTGTTCTGTATTGTTTTGTTATACTTTCTCGGTTTTGAATTGCTTCAGAATTTTGAAATAATCTGCATTTTATTTTATTTTTTTACGCTTCACTATATGTATATAAATGTTTATTTGAAAGTAAAAACTGAATGCTTACTGGGCTAAGTATTTCGATATTAATCTGTTTTCGAATGTATGCATGAGATATTTCGCTTCTTATATATACAACTTGAGTTCCTGCAATAGAAATCCTTTAAGAATTTTACAAATTTTTTCTATGCGCTTACTTTGATTAAGAAACAATAAGAACTTTGCTGCAATTAGCATGAAATTTTGCGAAAGCGTTTCTTTTAATTCATTTCGAAACAGAATTTAACACGTCTTGACCTTTCCTGGCCGCGAATTTGGTACTTCGAGTACACATGCATACTTATAAATTATTTCGCAACTAACTTAATGTTAAATAAGAAATAAAAAAATGCACTAAGGGAACTTTTAGTTTTACTTCGTATTTGTTTTTAAAATTTTCTTTTCCTTTTTCATCTTTTTTTGTCAATAATTTAGACACTATTTTAGTTTTATTAATAGCTTAATTTTTTTTTATTTTTTTATTAAAAATTTGTACCAAATCACATTTGATTTTTGCATAAATTAAATGAATTATATAAGTGAAAGAAAAGAAATCATTTATTTTACCTTTAGAGAATTATTTTTTCTTAAATGAACAGATTAAATTTGAAAAATGTCCTTTAAAAAATTAAAATAAAAAAAAAAATCAATTTTCGTTCGTTCATTTCGGACCGAATCGTGGATGCCCATCAGCTGAAAAAAAGCGGAAAGATATTGTTGTGTAATGACGGCCATATCAGTAAACCGATCGCAGCCTACCTGAGGATTTAGACGCTCTGTACAGGTATTCGCGATGACTTACACGTAGCTAACTTCTATAAGCCCTAGATTATTTTTAAAAAAGTAATTATAGCTTTTATACCTTGCAACGGCTTTTGTAATATGGCCATTCGCAAATTTAACTTTTGAGAGCAAACAAGACACGTATGCAGTTAAGAACCAGCCTTCTGTCTGAGATTTTTTAATATTGTTAGTCTCAAAAACAGAAGGACTGACGAAAATGAATGACTCAACTTTTTGAAGGCCGTGCATGCTTATTTCTAAGTGGAAATAGAATGAAGTGATAAAATAAAATTTTCGTCTTCCGATGATGGGTATAAAAAATGATTACAGCAAGATGTTCGAAAATTGCAACGGCTCAAGTGATTATCGTTGTGCAATTACTCTGTTTTTCATTCTTGTATTTCATTCCTCAATAGTTGAGTAACACGTGAGAGCCATTTTTCGGAACAATTGTAGAAAATGCAGCTATTGTGGGTGTAGTTTTTTGCTTTAGATATTAAATGCAAATGTTTGAATTGAGTGTGTCCGATATTCTTCTTTGCCTGCTCGTTTTTCTTAATGTTTTCCTCCTTCTAACAGAACTTCTTAGTCTCTTGAACCTTTTGTAACAGGTACCACATTTTTATGGCAATCGCTTGATACACTGCACCAACCGGTTCCGTTTAGGTACGGTAGTCATTTATTCGCTTACAGTGGCTGGCATTGTCTTCATACGGTAGTCACTTATTATAACGCATTGCAATAGCACATGGCAAGTCTGGATTGGTGGCGAAGTATGGTTCAGTTGCGCCGTCGCGAAAATCGGTAAAGTACGATATTGCCGCGCTATAGCCAAAGGGTTAAATGCCCAGGAAAGAGGAGCATTTGTCACAGATAGACACCGAACACAATATACTTTTGCATGGAGTACCAGATCCAGCTATTTTAAGATAGCAACCGTTAACCCTTTTATAATAAAATTGTCAAATTAACTTCAAATACTGGACATATTAACGCTTTCGAAGAAGATAGACAGTTATTCATATTGCATTGGCATTGATTAAAAATTTAAGACAAATCGGAGATCTTCGAAGGATTGGTTGAATGCATTGATCTATAGCAGAAAATTTGAACCAGAAAAGACAGATCAGTCATTCATAGATGTCAGCAGACTTTGGAGGAAAACTTAACCTCGGGCAGTGTTTATTATCTTGCTTGTCCAAAAAATGAACGACCATTCAATAATAGCACATCTCATATATTCCCATTTTCTTAACAGTCTGTCAACTCAAAGATAAAACACTAAAATTTTTTTACCTTCGACTTTTTGGGCAATTTCACCTGAATCAATTTTGAAACTTGCGCGGCTTTATATAGTATGTAAACCAAAAAGAGTGAAAATATAAATATTTCCCTCAATCACTAAACCATTCAGATCGATATATGTCTCATTAGAACGAAGTGTGATATAAATACCCAAAAATGTATTGTAGTCTAATAAAGCGGTAAAGAAAACAATCTCTACATGATAATTGAAAAATAATTCGAGGCGTTTCATAAAAATAACGTGCACATGTTGTTTTCGTTAAGGATAAAGCGTTTTGCGTCTTTCGCGCTTTATTAACATTGACCGAATGGCTTCACGATCCTATTTTCCTTTCATTAGCTTAAGGAAAAGACAAAAACATTTCGTTTATAGTGAAAATCAAAGTTAGTTTATCACTCTAACGAACTTCTTGCCAAATACTGTCTTTATTTTATTCTTGCAACGCAACAAAATGTAAAACAAAAATAAAAACAAAAATAAGTTAATAAATAATAAAAACAAAAAAGCTTAAATTTTCTTTTATATCAAAAAATTTTTATACATTTAATGTCTTTAAATATATGGCACGTAATTTTATTATATATATGTAGATATATACAAATAATGTAAATAAAAGTAATAAAATTTAAAAATAGGAAACGATTGAGATTTCTTTGTTCGTACAAAAGGCATAATAGCAAAACTCTACCTTTGCGTTAAGTGATTTTTCGCTTAAAAAGAAATATAAGAAATGAAGATTGTTCCATAGGAAAGGGTAGAAAAAGTGGTCCAATCCGAACTATTTTCAGTAAAGGTCGTTTCGGTGCGCCATATTCCATAGAAATAATTCCAAAATTGTGACCACAAGAAAACAAGATTGGCAGACGGACAGACAACGTTAGATCGTTTCAGAATGTGATCCCGGATCAATCGGTATAATAAAAGGTGAATCCACCCTAAGTGCTTCTTGGTGTTATATGTGTCGGCATAAACTTTATATACCGTTGTGCCTGCCACTACTGATGTACGTTATAAAAAGCATTGGCGAAAATATTGTAAGGTATACGGCTTTTTCCAAGTTGTTTTATTTTTCTTTTACCGAAGACGGACACAAATGATATAACTTTTTAAAGTTCGGGTGCAAACCTAATGCTTGACATCCCAGTTTGACAAGAATAAATATAAAAATAATAACGGAACAGAATATCTGATTTTTGAGAATACATGTACATTTTATGGAACCTACGGTGCATATATGTAGTACGAGTCGCTTGGATTATGCAAATACGCCGTTTACAGCCGCTCACAGCCTAAAGTGATTAACTTACTTGTTATATTTAAAATTAATTTCGAAAGTGGTACAAACCTATTTTAAAATTAGTTCTGTTATCCGAGACCTGATATAAATCCGTTTTCTAAGGGTAGGAAGACCATATTTTAACCGTTACATACTATACATACATATGCTATAGTATTTACATCGTTTTACATCACAGTTTTTAACTTGGATGACGTAAATGCTGTAGCATTCATGTTAGGGACCACGAGAGAATTTGTTCAAAGGCGCTTTAATTTCATAAAAAATAGTCCGCCCACGCGAATAATAGGACTTAAGAGATTCTCCACGACAACAACATTTATGTCCGTTGAATAGTAAACGTTTGTTTTGAAACGTTTTTTTGTTGTTGTGTTGCGTTGATTATTGAAGCTAGTGTACAATAAAATCGGAACATTTCCCTAATTTTTCTATAGTTGCTTGCAAACCTCTTTGTTTGTTGAGTGTTATGCTGAGACATATTCACAACTTTACCACCGTGTTATATGAACCCATGTTATAGGGAAGGGGTCTACTACACTTCTCTTAAAAGCCATCATACTCATATTCACGATAAATGCCATGGGATCTTGAAATATTTTATTTCTTCGGCTATTTTCTTGTCCAAAATCCTATTGGACTGAACGATATTGCAATAATTAAATGGAGCGTAACCGTTCTGCGGCCAACGTCAAACGGACTAATTCGGCATTTGATTCGCAATAAACGCAGCAATGCATTGCTACAGAGCATTTATCAGATCTAATGTGAATGCAAAATAAGAAACCTGAAATCATTGCATTTCCACGTCGATTAGGTGTCGACATTGCAATTCGGTGGACGAGTCGACATTATGTTTTTTGTAAATATATTATTCGAAATGAATAATTGGTTAAGATAGTGCTTATCGCTTATTTTGTGTTTATTAAAGCGCAAAATGAAAACAAACCGTAAGTTTAGAGATGAAAAAATTTAAATATAAATAAAAGTGTGCTAAATATGCCTTTTGTCCACAAGTTGCATTCTTAATGAAGCTGACCAAAATAAAAAATAAAAACTATTCAAATTCGGTTTGAAGTTAAATAAATATCTGAGTAGAGTTAATGGCTGCAAAGCAAATAAATGAAGCATGTATAACAAAATATATTAAAATTTAACTAAACGTATTTTGAAAAAATTTAGAATATGTTTAGTATCATATTTTAGGCATAACTGGATATATTATAATAATTTGCAATTTTCTCTTTTTTTTATTCTACTTTTAATGGAAAAAATTCACTAAATTTTTGTTTAGCTTTTCTTTTTTTTTTTTGGTTGTTTTTGTTTTCGTTTTGAAATTAGGGTTAATAAGTAATGCGTTGTGTGTATGTGTCTGAGTGTTTTTATGTTTTTGTGTTTTATATTTTTGGTAAATTTTATAAAATGAAAATGTGAACTATCTTATATAAGCAGGTTTATGTTTTGTTTTTATACATACGTACTCATACATGTATACATATACATATATATATATATATATATATATATACGTATACGTTTTATTTTTGGTAAAAAACTTTTTTCTCTATCGAATATGCTACAGCTACGGAGATTTAATACTTTTGCCTACAGTTTGCTAATTCCTTATAGATAAATACACAATTATATGTATATATATATATATATATATGTATATACATATATATACATATATATATTATGTATGTAAGGTTGTATGAAAGTGGTTTTAAGTTAATAATGTACAAAATTTAAATTTACAAAGTAATCGGTTATCAATAACAATTCGTTTTACTCATTTCTTTTTTTTTAATGTTTTCTTAATATATTTAATTTTTATTTAATTAATTGTATTTCTTTTTTTCGTAGAAAAATGAAGCTTTGTCTTTTAATGCTAGGCAAGGATTGTGTTTCTGTTCATGTGTCTTCGAGTTTATAGATGAGGGAAGAAAAGGAATCAAAAATTTTCATGTAAGTTTATCTAAATGTTTCTTAATTATTATTATATATATATATTTTTTTTCTTTTTTCTATTCACAAAACATCTCAGGAAAAAACAACTGCAGAATAGATAAAAAATTTCAAGTTTTTGTATTTAGTTTTTCATCCAAAATAAAGTATTTGCTTAATCACTTGATTTTTATTTTTTTTCGTTATGACATATTTCAAAACATTTTTTCATTATTCGCTTTTCAATTTTGTCATATTTTTTCACATGAGAGATTTTTAGACACTGATTGCATCCATGAGTATGTGTAAGTGTTGTTGGGTTTTTTTTTTATTAAAGATTTCAATTTATTTCTTGTTTTTTTTTTTTTTACATTTTTGTTGTTGCCTTTGCAATTTATCTGACCGCAATTTCATTGCCTGCTATGCATGCATGTTATATACTTTTGTTTTTGTCTTTTTCTAAAAAATTTTTAAATATTTTAATCGCATTTATCAAAGTACTTATGTATAATGTGTGTACGTACATATGTGTTTGAATACAAAACAAATGTGTCTTCTTACTTCTTGCAATTTATATTTTGAATGTGGATTTTGAGTGTCTACGCGTGTGTGGGCGTTTGTCTTTAAGTGTAATTCTCTGTTTAATTTATTTACATGTATTTGTGTGAAAGTAAATCCCTAACAATTTCAAGTGCACCTTAGTTTTTATTCTCTTTCCCCGCATTTCATTTTTGTCGTCATTTCCTTTTCGCTTTAGTTTTCCTTTTTTTTCTTATTTTTTTTTTTCTATTATTAAGCTTACATGCCTGTGTGTGTGAGAGGTTTTACACATTCAAAATTCTTGCAAATTATTACATAAATAAAAGCACTTATATAATACGTAAAATAAATCGAAGGGAAAATTTAAAAGAGAGCGTAAAAGTATTTGAAAAACACGAAAAGAAACATTCAGAGTAGATGGATAGTTTCCGGACGCAATTTCTGCTAGTTCTCACTATTTTTTAATAAACGCCTTCACAAACTTGAATTTCTCGTAAAAGTTAAGGTAACTTGCTAACTAACCTGCTGAGCAAAACATGTGAAGTAAGCGCAACTTGCGAAGCAGACGTTACCTTAAGTGTAAGCATAGCTTTCTAAGTAAGTAGAGCCCAGTGCAGAAGATACATATATTTATTTTCATGATAACAATGTGAAAATAATATAGATAATTAATTAACTATACTTCAAAAGTGCATTTATAAAGAAAAATTTTAAAAAATTTATTAATCCAAGTTGACATCGGATTCCCCGCCTTAAAGAATAAGGGTACTACTTCTTAGGATTTGATGCTTGTGCTACCTGTCTCTACTTTGTTAGGCATCGTTTCGTAGCAATCAACGTTTGGATTTTTGCTGTTGCTTAAAAGTCGGACGAAAGCTTCGTTCTTTATGTAAAAGATCGATTACGCTTAGATCCGCTTATCAGTAACTAAGTGAATGACGTGAGCAAGCCATGATATTTAGAGAAATGTTCATTACACCCTTGCCTAATTAACCTTCAATTAGTTCGATACCTATTAAGCTCACCAAACTCTTGTGATTGCGTTTTTCGCGGGCCTCAGTATCAGTGCCTTAGTATGTGGTGTTTCGATTTAGAATTTCGTACTGATCAAGGATACAGTTTATAAGATCTCTGAAGCTTCTTTGTGGGAAACATTCTATTGCAAATATTTTGACCAACCAAACTCTTTCTCCTTGACCAGTATGACACCATTTGCTCAGCGCTAAGTTATTATTAAGTTCCCAGTCCTTAAGCCATTAAGTTTACTATCTCGCTTAAACACCATTGTTGAGTAAACCTGGCAGTTTACCTCAAAAACTCATCCCAGTTCCTCACTCAAAGAGCTGCGCGATCGAATATCGATCTTTCATATAGGGCAGACGAAAAAATCGAAACGATGGTTACTGCGAGATTAATGGAAAAGGCAATATTGACAGACAAAATAGATAGCAAATTTCATGAAACGTTCCCCTTTCTCCTTAGGGCAGGAAAAATTCGGTCATCAACCCGCTTTAAAATCTTCTATAAGATTTTTCTTTACATACGTTTCATGTACAGTCATTTTAATTTCATGATTTTCTACAAATGTTGTATGGCGAGGATGTCTAGCAGATGGGTTCTGAAAACGAGCCGTCGCAATCTGAATTGCGTCTGTTAAGAATAATACAAAAATCGGATATCGGAATCGTCCATGCAATAACGTAGGGTTTCAAAAATTTCATTTTTTTAAAACTTTTTGCGATAAAAGATTCGAACACAAGCAAATAAATGCGACTTTAATTTCCTTTCGTGTATCCCTTTAGAAAGTGTAGAGGAATTAGAAAGGGTACTGTAACGAGATTTTATCGAAGAGTGGCTTTCAATTTTAAAATTATTTGCATATAATTGTTTGAAATGAGAAAAACAAAATTTTCTTAAATTTGAAACGCAGCTGTCAAAAGTTCTCTCACACATAGACAGGCGCACGTAGATGAGATTGGAAGATATTTTAAATACCATCAATAGATATCATTATCATCCCAATCTACGGATTGCAGCACTAATTTGTCCAATTCTTTGGAATCGCCTGAACTGCTGTTACGTCTACGACGTTTACGATGTAAGTTCCATTTGCGATTTAACTGAGGAGCGGCAAACATGGCCGCAGCCGCCGCACTTAGTTTGGTAGGCGTGATGGCATTGCTTAGAGTTCCAGCCAATGATGAAGTTTGTTGTTGCTGATCTTGTTGCAATGAATTCGAGCTGGAATTGCCGTTCGATGAACTGATATTGAATAGCTCACGATTATTAAATAAGTATTTACGAGTTGTTGGTGCGTGGGATCTTTGTCCCCTGGCCGTTGAATTTGTTAAGGATAATGAGGCCAATGAAGATTTCTTTGTTAATTGCTGCTGAGATTGTTGCCTGTGCGGTGGCGTATCGTATGGCGGCGGCGGTGTTATCATTGCCAAAGATGAAGAATCACCGTCATTATCGTGCGGAAGGTCAAAAGCATGATTATCACCGGTCTCTTTGAAGAGATCGTCATTGTAATAATCATCGTCGTCTTCGCATATATTTAAACTACAATTGGGATATGAATAGGGTGGCATATACAAGACGTCGTTATCATCAATATAGTCGTCATCAACATCGTCATCATCGGCAGAGGATGGCATGAAATTGTTCGTTGTGGGATTCACTTGTACAGGTGTGGCAGGAACGGATTTAGTCAACATTGCTTTTGGCTCACGCGTATTATTATGTCGCTCTTGTTGTTGCTGCTGCTGATGCTTTTGTTTCGGTGTCTCTTTTACAGTTTTTGTTGTTGATTTTGTTATTGCTGTTGTTGTGAATAATGTTTTGGCAGTATTAGCATTTTGTTGTCGCTGTTGTTGTTGTTGTTGTTGTTGTTCTGATTGTTGCTGTTGTTGTTGTTGTAAATACGATTTTGTTATTATAGATTTCTCATCTATTGTATTTGTGTTTATTGTTGTAGTTATTGCTAATGCGGTTGTTGTGGCTGCGGTTTTGATTAATGGCATCGATTTGGTATTGGTGATCAATCAATCACGATATATGTAACTGCAATTCTTGGGGCTCTCTTGCGGACTTGGACTACTAGATGGTGGCGCTGGACTAGAACTACTATTTGACATAACCGGCGATGAGCCCGAACTAGAATGTTGTGGACTATTGGAACGATGTTGAGTTACTGCAAATGAAAGAAATTTTTTAATAATAGTTTTGTTCATAAAAAGTTATAAATGAACATATATATATATAGTTTACGAGCACATATCCCGAGTTATGTATTTGTGATATTAAAAATATGCAATTCAAGTGGCTGTGCACGATAGTATATAGTTAGTATAAGAGCCACGTAAGATTTTAGAAAAAACAGCAAAACTATAACGCAAATATTTCTAATAAAATTAAATTATAAATTAATAATAATAAAAAAAATTTTGATTTGCTATGACAACAAGTGCGTCTCTTCAGTTAGTTCTGCATTTAATTAGAATGATTTTATGCTTAAAGTTAATTGCTTGCTGAAAACATTATTGCAGTATTATAGTCGTATAGCAGAAAAGTTTCTAGAAACTATATTTGATAATAAGAAGTCTTAAAATGCGTCTAATCGAAGCTTCGAGTAAAATCTTTAAACGGGTTTTTAAAATTTATAAAAGTATTCGATTTTATTCTAACTGATCAGCAGCATTTCATGTAAAAATGAAATTTCCTCCTTTACCTTGTTTTGCAAAGGCGTCACGCCTACGGCTTTTTTTCCAGTCAAATTAACTTATACCCTAATTTCCAGTATATAAAGGCGGCGTTGACCCTGTAATGCCATAAACCCAAGTAGGTTGCAATTAAAAGATATAGACCCAAGGACTTTCGCCCTTTAGCAAAATCCATGATGGAAACGAAACAGATGGAAACGATAGTATTAGCTTTAGAATTCCTTTTGAGTTATCTCTATCAGCTTGCCTAGCGACCTAAGCTTCCTCGTCTTATAATGCCACTTAGATTTCCAAAAGATTTTAACAGAATTCAAAGGAGTTTTTGGGTGTCAGAGCACTGCATGTGATATGGGGGAGATATGAAAATCATGTTTCCTAACATTAATAAGATCAATGGTCGAACATGTAAGCGATGGAAAGCTTAAGCAGAAACACTCCAATTATACTTAAAGCAGAATCTACTTAAAGTCGGTTACCGGCAATGTCAACCAAGAGCCATAGTAGGTGTTTAAAGCAAAAGAAGTCGATTCAGAATTGGGATATAAGTTACTACTCCAAGAAAGTATGGGCGTGTCAAAGAGACGATCTGAGTTGTTCTATTCTGCTAGCGTTTAAATCTTATAGGCTATTACAGGTAAATAAAATTCTTTGTCTCGTTTACATTTTTTTCCTTATTGCGACTGAGATTGTCTTTTACAATCGATAGGATTTATCTTGAATATCATTCGGTGGTTTATATCCAAATTTTATTGAAATTAGGAAAAAAAGCAAATTGGGGAAATTTGTTTGCATGGAAAAGTGCTTGAGAACTGGTAGTTGCGGATCAACACGCAGCTGGTTCCATCGCTTTGTGTTACACGGGCTGTGTCTAAACTGTCAGGAGACAACAATGTGTAGTGAAATAAAAGCATTAGTTGAATATGCTATCTGACTCCAACGGCTACGATTTTGATCTAAAGATATTGGATGAAAATATTCACATCAGCCAACAGCAGGTCCAGAATAATAATTGCAACATATCTGACGGGTAGATTGCATTTTCTAACTCATGTTGGCAAATATGCAAAGTGATATGGAAGCTTCATTTCCAAAATATTGCTTCTTCTAGGAAATGTACAGCACGAACGCCAGAGCAAGGAAAACTGGGAAAAAGAAATGTAGTGATCACGGCTATTAAGCAATAGTAGCGCTAGACACAGAGCATGATTGCTATCTAAAATGCACCTTGTATTTGTGCACATCTTAGGAAAATTTGTCAAGAAAAAATCTTAAAGTATTCTTTATTTAGGTAACTGTGTGTGCAAATTACCTATTATATTATAAATAAATAAAGTATTTATTGGATGTGCATGCATGTTGCAACATTGAGAAAATTCTTACATCAAAACTTATTTTGTTCACATTTAATGCACATGCATGTTGCAACATGCTTGCAAATGGTGTACAGCGCAGTTTCTTCTTCAAATTGGTAAAAGAAAGTAAAATTGAACGGAATATAAAAGAATATACCTTTATAAATTTTACATAATACTGCGTTTGAAGCGAAGTTTTTCAAGCGATTACGTTGGAAATATTGTAAATAGCCTTCGAGGAACTTGTAAGAGGTAAGAAGCTTTCGAAAATTGAAATGAGAGTAGCTCTCACAAATTGGCTTGATCGAGTCGAAGGTCAATTCAATCTTCCACTCAACCTTTCATTTGCTCTGCACTTATGAACTATTCTCAAGTGGTAAAGTATAGAACAGAGGATGTAAGAAAATCCAAAAAATTAAAAATTTTGGAATTAATCTGAGATTGAAGCAGACAATTACAATTGCGGTAAACAGATCACCAAAAAAAAAAAAAAAAACCAAGGTTATTGTCTTTCATAATTAATCGTTCCTCGTTTATTTTTCATTCGAAATGTGAACTAAATGAAAAACACAAAAGGAAGAAAAACAAAATATGGATATTTTGTAAAAAAATAATATTTTAAGATGTAAAAGATTTTCGTTTTCTTTTTTATAAAACTGAACTGAAAGGAAAGAAAACACACTCACTACACAATAGAAATGTAAAAAAAGTGATATTTCTGAGCGAATTTCGTCACAATAGCGATAAACAAATGATAGCAATAATGAAACAAGAAGAACTTACCAATACCATGACGGGGCGGCTGCCTTCTTAAACGACCAAGACTTCTGTTACGTGTATTTGTGTTAACAGCCTGAGCAGTTGTAGTTGTAGTTATAGTGAATTGGTATTTTTTGATATATTTAAAAAATAAAAGTTTTTTTTTATTGTTGTTTGTTAGGATAATAAAAAAAGTTTTTTTTTTCTTCTTTTTAGTTTCTTATTGTTTGGTATTCTCTCTTTGTATTTTGCTATTTAAGTGTGTTTCTATATTCAATTATTTTTAAAATTACTAAAAAAATTACTTTTATTTTCATTTTAGTTTTTTCTTTCCAAGAGCATGATATAAAGAAAATGCAAATAATTTCAATGACTTTTTCATTGGTAAACATAAAATGTAATGAAATTGAACGAAAATTGGAATTGAAGATAATTGAAAGTAAAAATTAAATTCTTAAATATCTTTATTGTTTGCTTAGAGACATGCTTTTTCAAACCTAAAGTGTTTGTTTGCAAGTGTTCGAGTAAATGTTTCATGTGTTGTGTTATTATTAAGTAAACATATCGTGGGATAAGTGCAAAATGTTTATATTTTCGATTTTAAAGATTTCTTTTAAGATTTTGCATTGTGTTCAAGGCGATTTTACTGCTCAACGTTTAATTAAACCACCACCGAGAATAGAACTTTACTTTTTATATATCTCCCATGCCTGGATTTACGTCAGTTTATTTGAAGGAAATTTTTGCCATCAAAGCGACGAAAATAAATGAATGAAAAGCCTGAATAAGGACTTTAAGAATCCAAGCTTGTCTCCAGCTTGAGATAAGCTCAAAAGAATCAAGTCCCAGGTATCCGTATCAGTTTGTACTTATCGGCAAAAAGCAAAAACGAGATATATATATATGTATATATATAAATGTATAATAGAAAGGAGCTTCTAGCGGCAGTTGTGACGACAGGACACACTTTTTTTACTAACAGTGATGTTATGAATATTTCGTTGTAATGTAGCATAGTATTAAGAACAAACTGAAATCAAGGCTGAAACAGAGCACGATGTCATTCTTAGTTCTTAGAATAAGATTTAGATGAACTTTCCATTGCGAGTTTTATCTATATACAACATTCTGTTTTATATAAAAGGTTATATCCTTGACACTCTATGCATGTATTAAGCGAGCGAAATTTTAAATGATCTGAAAATTCGAATTCCGAATGTAATTCTGTAACCCTATCACAGGCGCTTGAAACTTTAACCCTAATCTGACCACAATGATCCTCATCGAAAACAAACTGTGGAGCAGAGGCGCGTTGAGGACCCGTTCGTATCATTCGAAAACCGTAATGCGAACTTTGAATTGAACCACAAAAGTGCATGCAGTACTTGCATCAGCAAATAAATATTTTTCTCATATTTCGTAAATTTTATTTTTTTTCTATAATCTGAAACAAGAGAACATATATATCCGATGTATAGTGATTTATGTTTATACATAGCTATGTTGCATATACAAATTGCACAACATTTTAATTATTCCCATGATTCTCATAACGGGAGTCATATGCTGGTGTGATTCATTATAAAAACGCGTGGTCAGATTAGAATTCTATGCTTAGGGTTTTTAGGTTTTCCGAGAAAAACCCATTCTCCTTCTTAAACCTTTAGTCATAATTTTAGAAAATGTTTGATTCGGTGCAAGATTGTCATCTTAGTGGTATAGCAATGGGACGATAAATAAAAAAATGATTTGTTTTTGTGTGCGTTATATAAATAAAATCCTTCCTTCTTTTTATGTAAGTAAATTTAGAGAAATGAATTCCCATCTCATTATACCCGTCTCATTATACCTATAGATTTAGAATCCTTTTCTAAATCACCGTCTGAATCGATCTAGGGTTTTCTATCAGTCCCTCCGTCTTGTTTTCTTGTGCTGAATCTACAGTTCCAAGGACAAATGCTACTCAAAATAATCCTCCACCTCCCATTATAACGCCTTAATTCAAAAATTATCTGTAGGGTGGTATAGGGTATTTAATATCAATCGTTGTTAACAACATTTTACATCATGTGTAGCGACACAGTTTGAAACTTGTATCTACAACGACACAACAGTTCGCAGGGCGATTAATCGTTCAATGGATAATTCACTCATTAGCTACATATCCGCTTTGTTGTGTTAATTTAAAGTAGAGTATGTAAATATAAATAAATTCTTCTTATTGTAGGGCACGTTCTATTCTTTGAATGTTCGTTATTACTACTATTATTATTGTTATTATTATACACTACTACTATTATATACTACATAAGTGAGAGAAATAAATTTTAGAATTCAAATATAAAAAAAATTATTTCTTTTAAAGCTGCGTTTCGTGCATCGAAATCGGTACAGGTGGTGTCGGAATGGCGCTGGCTCATGCGCGACCCGTTACGGAACGTGTTGAAGCGATATTTCCTCGTTTGCAACTATCGGACTAAAATAATATCGTAGACGTTTTTTATATCCCAATATATACTAAGTACAAAAACGCTAATAAGCTCTGACCGATGAAGTGAATACATTGTTGGCATAACTAGTGGCATGTATCAGAATGGTTTAATAAGAAAGAAAATTGTTAATGTTTGGATCGAAAACTTGAGTCACCACGATTAGCATATATTGTGCACTACATTCAAACACCCTGTAGAATGGATGATGCGCGAGCATGAAGATATCTCTTCTTTTCAACTTAAGCTGTGTCTTGCATTATGCGCGGTTTCTCATTAGCTATTGAACAATGTATACATGTACAATGTATAAGGCAACGTAAAAGGCATTGAGGCTTATAAAATTATTCACTCTGTCTAGAAATGTTTTATTGAAATTTTGGCTTATATCTGGTAGACATTTTGGAAAATCCATTTCTATTCACATATTCTAACTTAGTCGTTTAAATATAAGAGCTGTCGACAACAGGCGGGATCGTTCCAAGTAAATTATGCAATAGAGTCTTTATTTTCTGAGCCGCCATGTGCCATGTGGCGACATCTTGAAAAAATTAAAATGCGTCTACATCGATAGAAGCAATTAAGATCGTTATCTGAAATAATCGAAGCAGCCGCAATTCCCACAAAAGTATTGCTCAACGACTACGGCGTAAAACCGCGATCCTTGAAGAGATGAAGAGATGATCAGACTGTTTTTCTTATACATGAACAATGGCTTTTGTTGTTTACAAAATGGGCTTCGTCGCTCAGAATAAGTGTTTATTTAAAAAATTATGATCTTGTTTATGTATTTCTTCAGCATCCAATCAGTTATTCATTATGTTTAGAGAGATTTTATATAATTTTAACACTCAACCAAAGAATGTACCAGAGAATGTATTTGCAACACTCCTTGCATAGATTTGTCAAAATCATCGCAACCACGTTTGTATATTGGCAGTTAAACAATGGCATAAACTTTATGACATTTGCCTTGTCCGGAAACCTTATTATTTATCTTAAGTATTTCAGTACAAAACCTCAAATGAAATTCTTTTGAAAGCAAGTTTCCAAGTACTATCGCGCGTTGCTCTTTCCAATTATATTAAAGGTTATTTTATATTTTAAAGTTACTTTGTAAATTAGTTAATGAGGGGAGTGTCTTGTATATATGTGTGTGAATGTACATGGGTGTGCATACTATTGCATTCTATGCCATCAATTAGCAAGCATTGGAGTTTTTATTTCTGATACAATTTCTATAATGAACCGATTAAATTGGCAAACTATTGAACGAAGGAAGTATAGAGAGAAAAAAAAATGTATATAAAAAAAGTAAAAATATATAAATTAAATTATACACCGCACGTATTCTTATGCTTTCTTCAAAATTGATAGAAAAAAATGAAAAAAGAAAACGAACAGCAAAAAGGAAAGTGAAAGAGAAAGAGAGATAGAGATAGAGAGACAGAGATAGAGAAAGAGAGAGAAAGAAAGAGTAGAAGAGGTTCTAATTAATAAGATATAGATAGAGCACCAGTTGTTGATACGTAGCAGAGACGACATTAAGTTGTGTTCATAGAGGAAGACAGACAAAAAACACAGCTAACGTGTGTGTGTGTGTGTGCGAGTTAATATGCGTGTTTAGAAGAGAAAGAGGTACAACAGATGCATAGAATACTCGACCGTAATAATCAAAAAATTTAGAGTAAGAAAAAAACTCAAGGTATAGAGATAGATAACTTTGTTGAAAAACGGTGCTAATGTCTAGAAGATACAACATACACACACACAATTACACAATTACATAGCATTTCAGTATGAAATTGAATTGAGCACTTCTTCTTTTCAATGTTTAATTTTTTTTTATTTTTTTTTTTTTGGATGAGTTCATATTTTTGTTGTTTTTGTGTTGTTGTTTTGATTAGTAATAGCTGTGGGGTCAGTTTTGGGTGGTTTTGACAGCACGTTCATACACCCATTGCACCATACTCTCTAGCATACTAATGATGATGATGAAAAAAGTCAAAAGTTAGCTAAAAGTGGAAAGTGTTTTTGAGAAAATTTTTAGAAGCATTTGTTTATGGGTTAGGGATGGCTGATGTTCTTGACGATGTGCAAAAGATAGATACGTGTTTTAAAGAAAATAAATATGCTATAGAAAACCAAAATGAAACAAATAAAAAAAGAAGGAAACGATCAAACTGATTGACTGACTGACTGACTGGTGAGCTTTTCATTATACATGAAAACCTCCTGATCCCATTCGCTAGTTTACTCGTTTTTCTTTTCACAACTTTTGTTTAACACTCACTGCAGACATATTTATTTAATCAGCAGCAAAAAGTTAACTATTAAAAAAGTGAAGTAAACTTGTTGGAAAATTGCGCCAAACTTTTTCAATAAACAAAAGTACGTATATATACAACTAGAAAAAATAAGTGTAAGCGTATAACGTATATATATATATATATATATATTATATAATAAACAAGGAAAGTATTAAAACATTTCGAATTCTCTTTTAACTTGCAGCCAACAACTAAAACAGTGAACGTGTACCAACTCTTATTATAAATAAATGAAAATCAATCAAATTAATACATATATATATATATATGTATATATATATATATATGAATATATACATGTAAACTCAACTATCTTTAGAGAAAAAAAAAAAATTTCTTTGGCATTTTCGTAACTTTTTCTCGTTTTACACCCACCACGGAGTATGCTAATCGTACGTAATCACATAAGCAAGATACATAAACGCAGTGTGTAACTGTGATCCGCGTGCAAGTCATTACTTATCTGTCTGTCTGTCTGTCTGTCTGTTGGTTCATACCTGCACGATATTTTGTGTAAGCTTTTAAATTGTATGGAAGATTGATTTAGAATTCCGGGTTGAATACAAATATCATTTCATCCTAAATAAGCCTAGAATTGCTGTAATATTGAAGGGCGATAAAGAATGTGGAAGATTTCGAAATGAATTTGTCAGGAACTAGCATTTTACACAAGCGATTTTGATGTCGGACAAGCGTTTACAAGCGTTTATTAGAAATAGCCAAAGCCGAGCAGGAGATCAATGAATATGCACGCAGTGTGGTGGGTGCTTAACATTCGCTCTAAAGCGAATAAACTAAGCTTTCTTGTTTGTTTCCAATTATAAATCATTTAATAAGTAGATAAATAAAAATTAAGTAAATAATAAATAAATTATTTACCATATTTTGGGTAATTAATCCCTGACTGGTTTCAGCCGCCCCACTCCCGTCTCAAAGGTAAACCTAATGAGAAAAAAAAATACATGAAAGAAAAGGAAAAACAAACAGTAGTAGCGAAATAAGAGATAGAGAAAAAGAAAGAAAGAAATGCAGAGAGAGAGAAAGAGAGATAGAGTTGGGAAGATGAGATATAAGAGATCGACAGAATGATTCATGATTTTGTACATAGTTGTGTGTAACGTATGAGTTCTTCTTTTTATCGTTAAAACTTTATTTATTCATTAATTTTTTTTTTTTTTTTTTTTTGTTAGTTTTATGAAAATGATGAGAGCATGATGAATTATAAAATGATTTAATTTACATGATTTTCTTCTTTTTTGTTTGTTTTTGATTTCCTTTTGATGTTTATTATCGATTGGTGTATTTTTGCATAGAGTTGTAGAATGTAAAAATAGAAAGAAAGTTAGAAAACAACGTTTACGTCCCCAATAACTTAAAAATGTACAATTTTTTTGTCTTATTCGATAATTTTCTTCTTTTGTTTTAGATTTCTCTACGTGACTAACATTCAGACATATATGTACTCGCATTCAAACGTGCACACAGTTAAAGCGTTTTGTTTCTTATTCACTTATTATCTTATTAAGTAAATGCATTTCATCTCATTATTTTCAAAACAACAGTGGATATTATATATACATGTTATACACACATATATGATTTGTTGCCGGCCTTGCATTAACGGTAATATCCTGTAATAACTGGCATATTAAATGTTCTGTAATTGGCTCAGAAAGCTAATCAATAATCGTAAATATCAAATTAAAAATAATAATACAAGGACAGAATTCAATGTGTAGAGAATAAGGAAAAAGAGCGAGAAGAGAGAAGAATAAAAAGGAAGACAGAAAACTGATTGTAGCCATCTTTTCATTAAAGCAAGTTACAATAGCCAACAAAAATTTTCGTATGAATATTGAATGAATGAATGAATAATACTTGACTGATACATTAGAAGCAAAGAGAATCGCATACAACGATTATTGTCGTATTTCACATAGTACTACGTATAAAAGAAATCGGACGAATTATTATCTTGTCTCGTTCCATATACCAAAGAGAATTGTTTCATTTCTTCACTCACCACTAAATGATTGAGGGCATGTATAGTTTGCGAAAGCTTTTGCAACAATCAGAAGCAAGCTTCGAAGATCCCATAAAGTACATTACGGAATGTGATAAATTTGTCATTTTGTTGGAAACAATGAGAATGAGATGTGTGTACTTTAAATCATGTAAGGTAATTAAATATTTTAAAGATATTTCGTAGATTTGTAAGCTGTATTGATAGAACTATGTCCATGTATGAACGCTATCTGTCCAAATAAGGACACAACACATCGATTCGGTGAGTGAAAGGTGATGCAAATGCTAGCCAATGTAATAAATAATAGCGGCCATGAAAAGCTGAAAAAATTTTCTGAATAAGAAGCAGCAATAAGCAGCAATTTGTCTCGATCTCTGTTGTAAATGATATATATATTGAATAAGAGAAATAAAAATTTTTTTTATTGAAAATTAAATGTCTATACAAAAGGTTCTATAAGAAATTGTCTGTCAATGAAAGACGTCGCCAGCATAAATTTTTGAATTCATTATCTCCCCGATTTGTGCAAAATGCAATCAATTTAATTACCCTAAAAGCACAAAAGCAAATACAAGCAAACATTTTATCATATACATACGTAATATAAATGCAATAATATTCAATAAAAAATACTCACACGCAGACAAACACGCATACACACACATACACAAATTCATAGATATATTCATAATTATTCGACACGTGTCAATACAGTAAAAAATATACATTTAATATACATATATATGGCAATGACAACAATAAATAAACTCGTGTATATGCGTATATAAACTACAATAAAAAAAAAAAAAATACACCAATCGACGCTTAAAAGTGATGATCAAGCTAACTAATTACGTAAAAATGATATAGGAAAACATACATATACATATATATATATATATATATATGTTCGCAAATTTATTATAAATACAATGCGAAAATAACGACAATGACAACGATTTACATCTAAGTACATATTGTGAAAATAATGAAAGGATATATATTAATAATATGTCAGTATATATACGTGTGCGTATCTTGATATGTGCTCACCTTCTTGACGCTGCGAGTGGTAGAGAAGCCATCACCGCGACGATAATTATCACCCTGCGTGTGGGTAAAAAAAAAGAAAGAAAAAAAAAAAGCAAGAATGTTAGAAACAAAATTATAAAAATAAATACACTTTCAAGTGATGTTGATTGGTGGTGAAGATAAGCGGGAAGTAGCGAAAATGCGGGCCAGCCGAACATACATACTTACCATAACCTGATGAGATCTTAGAGTACCGAAATTGTCGCGACAACGATATGTTTGTTGTGTATTGTAGCCATCTGGCTGAAACTGGAAGAACGTTTCTGAGTTGGGACCATGATGTGGGATAGGTTTACGTAAAGTATTCTTCGGTGAATGCATTTTGTTTTGGCTAGGTGGCTGCGGTAATAGCACTGGCTCGGCATACGTTACCTCTTCAACTTGCGGCAATAATTTAGGTTCTGTTTGAATCCTATATGTGAGAGAAAGAGAGAGAGAAATAGAGAGAAAAATTCCATTTCGTGTTTTTTTTATTCTTTCAGTAATTAATGAAATTAGATCGCCTACCGATTAACATTTTGCCTTTGCTCGAAATATTCATATTCGGTATCGGGATAGGGTAAATTATCATCTTCGTCTTTATGACAGCGGCGACCGCAAAAGTAGCCTGTAAAGAATCCCACTAAAAGGGAGAAAATGGAACCCGCTAAGACGGCCATAACCAAAGTTTCAACGGTGTACTGGGCATTGATTATATCTGGAGAAATTTGGGGACCTTTTTTAGCAAAATTTAGCGTTTAACATTTTTTGTACATTTTGTTGTTGTTGTTGGTGGTGGTGTTGGTGTTGTTATGGTTGTTGTTATTTTTTTCATATTTTTTTTTTAATTGTTGTTGTGGTTATCATAAATCATTTTGTTTGTTTAGAGGTGTGTTGTTATTCAGTGTGGTAGTGTTTTAGTTTTTTTTTTTTTCATTATTATCATTATTCGTTTGTATTGCAAAAATACAGCCAATCAATAATATTTCGTTGTTGTTATTATTTTTATTATTAATAGTTGTAGTTGTTTGTTGTTTATCGTAAGCCAATTCCATATAAAAATTCAGCACACGTATGTGTTCGTTTGTTTGTTAATTTTCATACATACACACATACGTACATATATTTTATTTGTTTATAAATTTGTGTGTGTTTTATGTGAAAGAGTGTATTTTGTAAATATTTTGTAGAGAACAACAATAATATAGCATAGCGTGGCATATAGAGTAAGATAGACACCAACAACACATCAATTAAACATCAAACACACACACGCAAAGAGAGTTGTGACGCAATGAACGATATCCAATCAAAATATTTTTTTAAAAAAAATTTTTGGTTGATTTTTCAATTGTTTGTTTTTTGTTGCATTTGTTACAAAAACATTTAAAACGTTTAATATACAGAAAAACGGAATAAAAGAAAAGAATAAAAAAAAGAACGAGAACAGGATTAAAAACATTTTCTTTAAATATCGATTTATTTCTATATACAGAGTGTTTATTACTGTTTCAATAAAAACGTTAAATTTCTTTGGTTATCAGTAAGTGCATTGAAAACTGTATTTAATTTAATTACGAAAAACTTTTCAAAATTACAAATAATAAACGAAATCATACATTCAAACTCAAGCACAGTACGAGGATAATTAAAGTTTGCAAGATTAACATCTAAGTTAACTAGCAATTATCATATAAGGAAAGGTTGTCCAGATTTCCAGTTTTTTAAATAATCGACAATATTGCCTATGGCTTTGAGAGTTTAATTCGTTTTCTTAGCTTTCTACTGCTCATCATTATTACTAGCCATTGTAAGCTTTACATTTCATACTTTTATTTATTATGTAAGCTCTGCGTTACTACTTTTCTCATTATTTGGTGGTCGATCGATTTAGCCGACTTTGACGTTCATCGTTATGCAGACTTTCCTGCTTGAGAGGCCCTCGGGTGGAGGTTTTATTTTTCATTTTTCTATTACAATAGCAAAACTCTTTTCACAGTAAAATAACAAATCTTTTAATATTTTATTCTTATTGCCTAACCACACCTATTTGTCATCCAAATTATATCTCCCCAAGCTCGCAAGCTTACAATTTCTTTTTACTAACCTTTTAGCAAATGTTAAACGTCATCAAAACTGTGACATCTTTATCTATGTATATCTGTCTTTTAACGCACGACCGAAGGATGGAAGGTGTATTCAATTTGTCAAAACATTTGCAATATCTAGAAGGAGGTTCCATGGGCCTAAAGCCTCTTGACCAACATGAAGTTATGAATTCATTCACACGTGCCAGTCTGTCTGTTTGTCCTTCCGCCAATCTTTGTTATGCCTGCGGTAACCATTTCCTTGGCCATAAAAATGCAAATAGGTTGTTATTGAAAATCCACGAAATTGGTCAAAGAACGCGCCTACAATACAACACAGACAAAAAACAGCCCCCTTGTTAAAAGCTAAAAAGAGAGGATATTTGCCACAACCAATTGTAATTTTTTACATGTTCATTTCAACTACAGACGAAAGAATAGTTCACTTAGATTACATTCTCGAGATACAATTATAATAATAGAAATGTTGAGAAGACCTCGTCTTGCAGCTTTCTAGTATAAAGCAGACGTAAATGGTTCCAAAAGACCGGAAGCAATGAATACGAAGAGATTGTAGTTGACAGAGGAAGTTCCAATTTTCAACTCTGTACAATAAGCAAAGGTTGCTCTAGATGTCTTATCGTTTACGTTCATCGTCCGCCTTAAATCGTTACAGAAATTACATATAATGTCTTGCCTAACTTTCTTGAAGCTTCTCTTCTTTACACGGATTTTTTTCTTACTTCAACGTAAAATTCGGATTGTGTCTATTGCTCTCTTACGCGAAAATGAGTATAACTCTCTTAATGGAAATCAAAAATGTAAGAAACAAATGAAATGATTTGGCGGACAATAAGAATTAAAGGATCTTGATAATCTACAATCCGAAGAAGACGTCTTCCCTATAGATAGCCAGGGAAATATATCGCAAAACGATGTCTTTTCTGTTGGAGAAGGAATCGTCTTAGATTCTGCAGAATTGAAAAGTAGTAGCTAGCCTGAGAACGCTTATATTATACCCGCGCTTGTGGACAAGGCATGGAAAGACAAATTTGGTTATATGTTATCTGCAGTACAACTTCACGATTTCATAAATTTAGTTGAGATACTACGAATGTTAGGAGAATTTGTTTGCTTATTCTCTATTCCGACAGCTGCGAATAGTCATGGCGCGCACAGGTAAACTGTAGATGTCTTGAGGTGAGCTATGGGAACGGAAGAATAGAAAAACAGTAGATCTTCGGAGTGATAGTAATGTCTAGGTTTGCCACAAAGAGGGGTAGTGAATCGAACCCATGCATTAAGCATTCATAAGCAAATAATAAAACGCTAGAGATTATTAACTTTTTCCACGAACTGAGCCTTGACTATAAATAAATTTGAAATCTCGATTACCGCAGCGGTATGTATACACAAATAAAATTTTTAATTTGTCTTATAATTCGAATTGAACGAAATGATTGAAAACTCGACTGACTTAAAGTGAGTTGACGTTCTTCAAATAGGATTTTGAGGAATTTTCCATTTAACCCGTGTGTTCATTTTCAACTTCTAAAAACTATTTTTTATTCTGAAATAATATGCTGAAATGATACGATCGCATGTGCTTATAAGAGAACTTTATGTGATTATTTATCTCAAACAGATTACCCTTTCGTTCTGAATTTATTATGCAAAATTTTCCTAAAAGCGATTGCAATCTCTAATAATGAAAGTGAATTGATGTAACTGAACTTAATGCGAAGGCTGGGTTTGTGACATGATTTGTGCGACAAATAAAATACAAAAAGATGTTAAAACGCATGCAAATTTATTTGTTATTAACATTGAAAAGCGTGCAATAATAGCCAGTGTACAGTTACTACAGATTGATGAAAGGATCTTAAAGGAGTGAATACAATAAATGCGTATATAGAACGAAATTATTTACCTTCGAAGTTCTTATCTTGCATAATATTAATCATTTCTTGATCTTTGCTTTGACGCCTTTGATCCAAAAGGCCCATATCATCACGATAACCTTTCTGCTCGCCCACATTTGCATCTTTTGAATTGATTTTGCCTGCAGGGAAAAAAACCGGTTCGTCAGAGATTAATATTTTCATAAGTAACCAACTATGTATATATAGTTTGATGACTGACAATTTTTACAGGGCGCTTGCAATATCTTATCGGCTGATTTGCCGGCTTGAGAGGTAGTTAGTTAGATTGGGTGTACATACAGTTTCCTGAACTCTTACAAGGGCAATGGTAACATCACTTACGTTTTCTATTTTTGTATATCCGTCACGAAAGGGGTACCTTAGGTTCGTCGCTCTATGCAGCAATATTCTTAACGTAAGTGAATCCGCTGGGTCTGATACGCGTCCGTCTACACGAATTCTCAAAAACACCTACATGCTAACATCTCCATAAATTCACAAGGTCAACAATTGCATTGTTAAAAAATACTGTTATGAAATTCGCTTTTACTAAGATACAGTCCGTATCACTGGATCGTAAATATGTTATTCAAGAGAAATGCACTTCAAAGTTTTACTACTTTGTCTTTCACAGCAGTAGGAATATTTATTTACAATTTATTTTGGCCGTACTCTCAGCTTCTACGTTCTTGCCAGACTAACCCTACCTTTCGCAAATATTCTATTTATATACAATTTTACAAGCATCTTACTATACCTAAATTTATTGTTCCATAC
Organism: Glossina fuscipes; assembly: GCF_014805625.2. Classification (NCBI taxonomy): domain Eukaryota; kingdom Metazoa; phylum Arthropoda; class Insecta; order Diptera; family Glossinidae; genus Glossina; species Glossina fuscipes. The sequence goes on along the minus strand of NW_023998464.1, from coordinate 2,385,121 downwards.
ATAATAAACCGTTCTGGACTCTGGTGCTGTTTAGGCCCCTACTCTGTGGGGATTGTCTAACTCGCCAGGGGGCGTAGTACGCTTAAAGTGGCTTGGGCCACCGTGGGGTTAAGCCTTTCAGGCAGGAACCCACGTTAAACTCTTGCCACAATTCTATACCTAAATTTATGGTTTTATTTCTAATCCCAGCCTGGTTTTTCCTCTAATTGTTTTCATCGGCCTGCAGCTGCATGAGGCGCCTGCGACTGCTCATTTGGTTTTTCCTTCTTTAGCAAATTTATTATTAGGGAAAATTACATAGATGAATAACTGGATTTGGGATTTTCGTAACAATACTTTAACCCTTTCCAAATACAACTTTTTATATCAGTATATTGGAAATGTTGGAAAAAAATTTGATGTGAAGCTTATTCTTTGAGAGAAAGAAGCGACTACATTTTTTGTAAATTCAGCAAAATGCATCATCAATCAGATACGCCAATGTTGGTGATTAGCTGAATTCTGAAACAAGAAGATGGTTAGTTGAACCTTAGGTTTCGCGAAATTCCATTGTTTCACAGGTGACTATCCGCAAAATAAAATGCAAACGGTTTCCACGTAGTATACGAAATGTTCACGAACAAGTTTCTGAGAGAAAATAAAAAAAAAACCGCGTCGAAGAAAATATGAATTTCGTAAATATAGTTCGATACTCTTCTCCCAACGATGTTGAATAGTTTCAACATATTTTTTTCAGTACGAAGAGTCGCGCTCCATAAAATAGTCACCAACGCCAAACTTCATTACTTCAATGTTTTGCAAATATTTTAACATCTCTCAAGGTTGAAGAGAGAAGATAGTCAAGGAGAAAAGTACTTTTGGTTTGAACTCTTTGATCTCTTCACAAAGTACGTGTCAATGGGTAAAATAAGTTTTATTTTTTCGTTAAGTCCATCCATGCGCTAATAGTTTTTCCTTTCTTAACATGTCCGCGGACATTCAAAGGCATTACACAGCTCTCATTATGATCGTGGTGCAAAATGTTATTGAAGTTTATATAAATTCCGGGCTTTTCATTATTAAGATTGCCGAAATATTGATTAACTGATTCTTTAGGTTTTTTCATGTCATATTATTTTTCCACAGTTTATTTTTCCAACTATTGAAGGCAGCTTCATAGATTTCTGTACACTAAAAAGAAAAAGGATTCTCCCATTGTCCCTTTTTCTCATGTTTTCTCTTATAAGAATGATATAGCATTTACGACATTTCACTTGAAAAATATGATGCGAGCTGATGTAAGTACTGTGGTATTCGTTGTATGTAATGAAAGCATGATCTTCTAACTGTCCTTAGGAAGTGTATTTAATTAGATTTCCGATATCATAACTAATTTTAAACTAATTAACTGACAATTCTACTGCCCGCAAATGTGTTACAAAGCTTCAATAAAAATTTGTCCGCGGGCATCTGAAAAAACTCATCAATGGGCAATCGTATAATAGCGCCTTCAGGATTATCCTCTCCTCTTCTGTTGCCGTTGTTTCATTTGCTCGTTCATTTCGATGCTCAGTTCGGTAGCTCGTTATATAGTATTAATAGCGTATCGGTGCAAAACGAAGTAGCAGACCCAAAGAGTAGCATCCTGCCCGACTTTAACACGTTGTATAACATAACGGTAACGAATTTTTTCTGGCTTTGAAACAAACGCTAAGCAACAACTTGTCTTTTTCAGTCCTCAAATTCAATTGGTGTCTTCGGTGATTCCGCCGTTTTGTAACAGAGAATATAAGTTACACTGTAGGGCGCTGAAGAACTTGTGACTTGCTTATTTAAGATTACTGTCGCCTTCGTCGTCTTCTTCTGCAAGTCAGCAAATTAACAACAGATGATTCGCTATGCGGGGTAAAAAAGCTATACGCAACTGTATAAACTATCACATTAGAGGGTACGCAACGTATTCCAATTTTTTGGGGGCTTTGAATAGTTATATTTCCGCGCTGTTCGCACGGAATTTTACTTTTTCTGCTTATTTCGAATCCTTACAAGTAGTTAACAGCGGATATGTTACGATACCTAACGCGGCTGAATATCCACGGAGGCTTTCAAGGTGGGTATGGTGCATTGTATGTATGGCATCCTCCAACTCAACGAAGCCACCAATTGATGCATTTGCAACATTCAAGGGAGGCAATACACCAAAAGATTTAATATCGTGAGTTTTCAGCGTAAAGCAATTCCGCCACATAACTCCATTGGAAAATGTTTGCAGACAATACTCCTTTTGATCAAAACAAGTTTTATTATATGATTTACTGCAAGCATCCATTCTTATAATGATATCTAAATGTGGGTTTTTTACATGATAGCGTTAAATCACCAGTTTTTCTTCCGGTACAGAATTTAGATTATTTCTAAAAAATGGCATTTTTAGTGTCTAGTGGTGGACAATATTTCGCATAGAAAATGTGCAATCGGTTATTTTCAATGAACCCTCGAATGCCGAAAAATAACACAACGGCTGAAGCCGTAGTAGTTATGCATCTACGATTTTTTGTCAGATTATGTAATTCTGAGGCTGCCGTGGGACTGTCATAGTCGATGCAGCTGACCCGAAGTAATAAATTTTTTTATTTACCCTAATTAGCAGTCTTAGGCTGAATATACTTGACGATACGGCGTTAAATTAATTTTGCTAGCTTTAGTTTATACCAATTAGTCGATAAATTTAAAAAAATGCTTGATATTTAATTTTAATTATCAAGTTTTATATTTCTTGTTTATAGAATTGTGCTCTTAAACAGGCAATGAATTCTGAATTCATTATCTACATATGCAGATATCAATCAATCAATCAATTAAATGGTATTTTCTATCAATTGAATTAAAATCCCCTTTAGTCCAGTACTGTGTTAGTCTTTTCAAGACATCACCTGCTACTCGTATGGTAGTAAGATAGAAAAACAACAATTTTAATTTCATTTAATATTTTGCAAAAATCTCATTAAAAACAGATGGAAAAAACAGCAACTACTAACCACATAAGGATATACATGAATATATGTATTTTATATGTATGTACCTATAGCCAAACAGCAGCGCAGCAATCACAGAGCGAGTGAGTGAGTGAGTGAGTGAGAGCGGGAGAAATTACAAATTGCAATTTTCACTTTTGGCAATAATCCAAATCTCCAATTACACATGAAATTTTTATTACAACACAAGCAAGGCAACAGAAACTACAATTCGCAACAGCAACAACTACAGTAGCAACAACAATAAAAACAATATTTGCCACCATCACTATGGCTGTTGGTAGATATTGCCGGCTATATAATAAAAAACAATAACGACACACATACAAACTGACTGACTATTTACTTGACTACTTTTGCTCTATATTATTCTTGCTGTTGTTGCGCAGTATTCTGTTGTGTTGGTGTATTGTTATAATGAAACATTGAAAAAATCAAATAACAGAACTATAGCCCGCCTTAGAGCGAGCATGGGATGTCAACCATCTCAGGTAAATATATATACTAGTATTGATCAGTCTTTCTTAATTGGGCGGATGTCAACGTTTTGATTGATTTTATTTTTGCATACGCGATACAGCTCTGACAGCTCTGATAGATATTTTAACCATGCTTTACATCAATATCCGTTATAGCTTATAAGACAGTAGTAATAGAAGTATGTAATTGGAAATTGTCACCTTATATTAGATTGAACTTTTCAGTTGGAATTTTTGAAATTTGAAAACTTTCATTACTTAAGTACGTTAGCCAGCCGGTGAATGGGCGGATCCGCGACCATAGGAAAAATTCCTGTACTAGGTAAGGTCATTTGAAAATTTGCTACGTCCCCATTGCCTATTAAAAAGTGAAAACTGGCTTCAGTCAACGGCCACGATAAAGTGAGAGAAGGAAATGGGATGAAATTGAATTTCACGCTTAACATCCAAATTTTTAGATCAAAAGGGGACATTTACAAAGAAAAAGAAAGTCGCTTTGCAATCTCTATAAATGTTTGCTTAGCGATCAATACAAGATACGTAACAAAAATATATGTCACTCCCTTGTGTGAAAATATTTATATCAAAAGACATATATATGAAAATCGCCAAATCGAAATCAATTTTGGATGAATTGTAACTTGAATTTTTATCCAATACTCTTTCTCTTATTTACGTCATTCTGATACGATTCCTTCAGTGCCGAAACGAACGTGGCTATATCGGTTCATAATCTTTCTTCATTTAGGAATGAGTTTTTAAGGTTATTTCTGTTCGTATCGTTAGATATGATATATTTAACATACTCTGCTGAGTTGCCTATAAAGTGTAGATATTAACATACTTATGAGCTGTCTGCAACAAACGCGTCCTGATAGATATTCCAGGTGTTGGACACTGCTAACTAAGCAATTGCAGTACATACCACTTTATGTCGTATATGTGTACTATGCTGTCATAATATTGAACGTATATACTCACGTGTGTATATAGTATAGTCCAGTACAGTGTAGTACATGGATGTTACCATATGCCCCTTTTAACATAACAGAATATTGCTTCGCTTATGTGTAATACGAACCTGAGGGGCATGCGGCATGTTGGCCAGTTGCGACATTTTGATAAAAATAGTTCTCCTCGAGCCAACGTGGCGCGCCATGGGAACGACATTTGCCAGCAATTTTGTCCCATGCACAGTACGGATCCTGAAGAGCGACACATTCGCTGTTTAAATAATGTGTTTCAGTAGTTGTTGTTGTTGTTGTTGTTGTTGTTAGATTGTGAATGTTACAAACGATGACAATGAAAAGATGATAATGATGTTGATATAATGATAATGATGAAGATTATGACGACAATGTGACGTCGTAATGACGAGCGAGCGAGCAGGCGAGATAAATTTAAACAAGTAGTAGATATGTATGAATGATGCGAAATTACACCAACATCAGCAGCACCAGCAGCAGTAATCAAATGAAAAACAAAGAGAAAGAAAACAACAACAACACATATGTAAATATTTTTCTTTTCGCTTTTTGTTTTCCTTTTTTTGTTTTTGTTTTTTTTTTGGCATACATTAACGAAATAAAAAGCAATGAATTGTAGTGTTATTGCATCATTGTCACTGCAGACAACAGCAACGTGCAACGGCAACATTTAATCTTGCTGTTGTTGTTATACCTTTCTTATGTGCTTGCTTGCGTGCATGCATGCATGCATGCATGCCTGCTGCTATTAATATTGTTAATGACGACGATTCAGCATTATTTTTAATTGCAATGTTCGAGTACGACAAGACGACTTTTGCATTGACTCAGTTACAATTTGGCAAAAAAAGCAATAAATTTTATTTTTTTTCATTCTTATTAACTCACCTGCAACTGGTAATTTTGTCATTGTGACACCGATGTAACTGTATTGCAATTACTTGACTATCAGTGACAATAACCAACTTGCCGTCATCGTAGCTTCCATCTTTTGCTTGATCTGTTCGTATGCATGTGTGTGTGTGTGTGTGTGTGTGTGTATGGAAGCAAGCAATTGATTAATTAAACGTGATTTTGTAGAAAATGTTATTTCAATTCTGTTAATTGTTTCGCTTCTGGCGTATGGTACTTACCATATTGCATTGTTCTAACGATTTCCAAATTTCGTATCGGCTCACTTTTCGGCAAAACATCAATTTCCTCAATAACAACTGAAGTTACTTTCTTATCAGAATCTGCTGATTCAGCGTTCACTGATTTTATTATTTTACCGTGATCTAGGGAAAATAAAGAAAATTTACATTTAAAACGGAGTGTTAAGGTAACGCCCTCAACAACCCAAATTTGACATAAAGTTAATTATGAATTTTATTAATTTCGACTAAGAGCACACCCGCTGAATGCATGAAGCAAGCAACGATGGGCTAGAATATAAATGTATCAGATAGAGAAGATTGCTTGCTGAAACATTGCGAGAAAGGCATCAAGCATCAATAAAATAAATTTCGTATCGAAATTTCCTAAAATATGCTAATCATATTAGCTGTATACATAAATTCTCTGTATTTTTTTAATAAAGTTCAACAATTTGAATTGAAAAATATTTGTTACAAAAGCTTAATAATCAAAATATGAATAGTAACCTTGCATGGTCGTTTGATTCTTATCGGGTAGCTGCACGATAGTCTCGTCTTAGATAGAAACTTCGTGGCGTAACAGTCACTGACAAATTTTCGGACGTTTGTAAGCTGCCGATTTGCTAAATATAACAGCAGTGATCTAAACTAACTGTACTGATTTCAGCTAATCAAGAAAAGGAAAGTTTGAAGAACACTGCTTTTGATGCGTACGGATAGACGTATGCGAATGTTCATCGTTGTCAAGATTAAAATTCATACCTCATTGCATTTTCATTCCAAGCCAATTTAATCATTTCCGTAATCTCAGCTGCATTTTTTTAAAATAGAGTAATATGCGCTGCCGTACACTACATCGACCTTTTTAAGTGTCGATATACATGGCAGTGCAGCAGCAGTTATCTATTCTTGAAAATTCGGAAAAACCAGAAAACATATTTGTACACCTAATATTTGTTTTCATTAATAAATTAGTTCAACAAAGCCCATTGAAGAGAATCGTTTGGACAACTCGTAATTGGAGCGCAAAGGTCTTAAAGTATTACAAAATAAAATAGTCATATCATAGATTTTGAAATGAATCTCCGCACATTCGTGTTTTTAGGATCAAAAATCTTTAATAATCTTACAATAATTGTCAGAAGGCAAATAAAACCATTATAGTTGGTCTCGACCCACCTTTAAACATACGACAACAACAAACAGTTATTAATACAACGACTTTTCAAAATAAGGCTTTATATTGAAAAGGTCGAAAAAGTGATCCGATCCGAATGGTTTTCGACAGCGCATGCCTTCGTGCCAAAACACGTCAACGTACCAAATTTCGTCAAAATATTCCGAAAATTGCGATCTGTAAGTTAAGTATAAGAAATCAAGATTGGCAGACGGACAGACAATCTTAAATCAATACAGAGAGAAAGATGCAGATTTAATCGGTGTAACATTAGACAGGTCTATCCCAACTCCTCGTGAGTGTTGAATATATTCGCACAAGCTTAATATACCGATGCACCACAAGTGGCGTTGGGAATAGTGGGGATTGTTTTGCTATAAGAAGCCTCAACTTATCTTTACTGCAATAACTGGTATATGATTCGACATCTTCAATTGGTGTTTCTCGGCATACATAACTTTTACATAAAGAAGGTCTTTAAGGACCCTTAACGATGTTTTTTTTAGCGCATAACGCTCTGTTTTGTCTGTCATTTAATAATTATCAATTTTCTTCTATCGAGACACAATTTATTCGTTGCAAATTTATAAGCCTTTATGTACTTAAAGTTATTGTGCGAGCAGTGCGTTGAGAAAAACTTTTATGCTCTGATACGAATATGTATGAACATACCAGTTCAATTCATTTACAGATGAGATCATTTGCATTTAAATAAATAATTTGCAACAATTTATGTCGCTTATCGCATAACAATAAAATATTCAAATGAAATTACGACAAAACTAAGGAAAAACTAAATAAAAGAAATTCTCCAGGAAGAAATTAACATTTCAACAATAAGAAATCAGGGACTTTGCGTAAAATATGTCACAAATGCAAATATGTCTGCATCTATATGAATACATAAATGTTGTGTGTAAGAATGTTTTTTTTTTTTTTTGTTACGTGGAGACATACTCAGTTGGCCATTTAAAAACTCTATACTTCTCGCTTTTTCTCTTACCTGTACCAACAAAAATTACGTCATAGGTTTTACCACCAGGAGTTTTGATTTGAGCATCAACAGCAATTTGTGTAAAACGATAACTGCAAGGAGAAAATGGAAAGAAAAATAGATTGAGATAAAGCCGAAGATAGTGGAAAATAGTCAAAGTATAGAGACTACGTACGGTGTATGAATAGAGCACACAATGCTATAAATATTGAGGTAACATGAGTTTTTTAGTGTATTGGTGTGGTATCTTTTACACGTTTTTAATAAAATTTAAATGGCTTTTTTGGCTTCGTTATTATTGTTGTTTTTATATACATAACAAGTTGAATTATTACTATGTGACGAGTGACAGCACAGAAAATTTAAGTAGCAATAGTAGTAATAGTAGCAGAATTGAAAGTAATAGTATTAGTAGCAATGGCAATAGTGCACAATGATAGTATTAATAGCAGCAGTGGTGACAGTAGTGGTAGTAATAGTTGTAGAAACAACACTAGAAGGAATAGTAGTAGTAGTAATAGTAGCATTAGCGGCAACAGTAGTGGTAGCAGTGGTAGCAGTAATCGTAGTAGTAATGAAGCAGTAGTAGTAGTGTTGGTAATAGTAGCAGTAAAGTAAGCAGCATCAATAACAAAGAGTCATGTAATTAAAGCGAGCAAACGTGTGCCCGCAGTGCAAGCCTTATTACCATATGCAGTTACCCAGCGCACGATGAGAACTCCAAAATCAGTTTTAAATGAATTTATTTAAGAGAATATGATCATCACTTGGAATTTTTCACCGGAGAGAGAATATTTGACCATTATTGCGTAAGCAGTGGAAAGAATAGATCTATTTTAAGCAAAGTTTTTCCATAGCAATTTAAGATTAAGTAAAAATGGAAGCCCTGTTGGTTTGCCTACTTTCTGACGACATTCTGAAAACTAAATTTCAGTCCAAATTTCAATATCTCATCACAAGTCTGTAAGTTCTTTTCTTCGAAGAGCAGCGAAATTCGCTTTGAAACTATTTTGTGAACGAGTCACTATTGATAAGGTGTCACACGTTACCTTAAAAAATGAGTCTTTATTGATATAGATTCTAAGACTAAAGTTTTAAAGCGCTAGCATCTAAGGCGATCGGCTTTATTGAGAATTCTGCGGCACTTAAGATTTGAACCCTTGACCATTGAGTTGTTAGTCGAGATCCTTTGAATACTCGACAGCTCAACTTTGTGTGAAATTAAAATTCGAAGCTTAGCATTACTAATTGGAAGATTAGATTATTGATTTATTCAGAAAAAGTTTGTTGGACGTGCTCGTGGATGTGAGTGCATTGCATTTTTCACTCTGATTGTGTTGCATAATAAAGCTATTAATTATGAACACCAGCGATCGGTGACAGTCTACCACCATGTAGTAAAAGGCAAAATGGAAAAGTCGAGAAAGAGAACGTTAGGCTGCATGCAATGAAACGTTTTTTAATTTGTTTCTTTTTCAATAATACGTTGGCATCAAATAAAAACTTGTTCCGAGTTTGCCGCAAGTTAAGACTATGTATGAACAGCACAAATGAGAGGATTTGATGTTGACTTTCGATTCTGGCCCCTTATGAAGCATTAACACAAGTGTTAGAGTTTCTACAAACATATACATATTGTTACGAAAATCCCAAATCCAGTTAATTTCAGCTAAGTAATTTTCCTTAATAATAAATTTGCTAAAGAAGGAAAAACCAAATGAGCAGTCGCAGGCGCCTCATGCAGCTGCAGGCCGATGAAAACGATTAGAGGAAAAACCAGGCTGGGATTAGAAATAAAACCATAAATTTAGGTATAGAATTGTGGCAAGAGTTTAACGTGGGTTCCTGCCTGAAAGGCTTAACCCCACGGTGGCCCAAGCCACTTTAAGCGTACTACGCCCCCTGGCGAGTTAGACAATCCCCACAGAGTAGGGGCCTAAACAGCACCAGAGTCCAGAACGGCTTATTATGTATGGAACAATAAATTTAGGTATAGTAAGATGCTTGTAAAATTGTATATAAATAGAATATTTGCGAAAAGTAGGGTTAGTCTGGCAAGAACGTAGAAGCTGAGAGTACGGTCAAAATAAATTGTAAATAATCGTACATGTAAGAAATATAATTATAAATAAATACTCCTACTGTTGTGAAAGACAAAGTAGCAAAATAAAAGAGCTTTGAATTGTATTTCTCTTGTACAAAAATATCCGCGATCCAGTGATACGGACTGTACCTTATAAAAGCCAATTTCATAACAACATATATAGATATATATATATATATATTTGATCAGCGTGAACAATGTAATTGAATTGATTATATTTTCTTGTTTGTCCTTGTTTGTGTGTTGAAATATCGGTTGCGTCTTGAAAACTTTGTGTTCAAGAGCACAACTTTCGATGCCTTTGCTAGTTAAACATTTAAGTTAAACAAAGATCTTTCCGTCCTCAAATACCCTAGAACTGATAATTCTCCTCTTTTTCTTAAATCTTTTCCACAAACTGTGGAGTTTTAATCTAATGCTCGCCGTTAAATGTTTCTGTTCTGAGAATGTGAGCACACATCAAGTTAAGTTTGAATACCATCCGTTGTAAATCAGTCAATGAAATGAATAGAAAGTTAGACATGGCTAACTTGAAACCATGTTCGCAAGCAGCGGCTAATAGATCAGTGTCGAACACCAAACCAATCCATGATTCTGCTAACGATTTAAAGTACTTTGTCATTCGATGAAGGATAGGAAAGGATGCATTTAGCGATACAAACAAAGCTTTTCACATAGTTACAACATCATCATCAATTTTTATAAAAAACTATCGATCATATAGCTAAGTAAAAGTGAAAAAAATTTTATCATGTATACGCAAAAATATATTTATTAATGCAACTCATTAAGCGATTGCAAAATTTGCATCAATCTAAAGCGAGTAAAGAATTGTATTGAAATTTCACCGTAATTATAAAATCGATAGGCAACGCATTCATTATTATTCGTTCGTAATGTTGTTCTTGTAGTTGGTTTGTGCGTCTTTTAAAATCCCTAAATCTGTTCAAGTTGGTTAAACGCAGTTTTAGTAGCCACCCATAATGTTTTAAATTTTTTCTGTGCGTTTTCTTTTTTTCTCGACTTTGCCGCAAAGTTCGGTGGTGTTGTGTTGTGCTTGCTGCGTTTCAGTCAGTTTCATTCTTTGTTTGCCTGCATTTTGTGCACAATATTCCTCTGTACACTAAAATGTAAATGTTGCGTTTTTGTTAACTGCGTTAAATTCTATGCCGTCATTTTCTACTCTTCGTTCATTTCATTCGACGCCTTCTACTGAAAAATGTTTAACAAACCAAAGAGAAATTTGTAGTTTTTCTGCCATTTGATAATGGGGGAGAAAAAGAAGAAAAAAAAAAAAAAACAATATGCTAATGAGCGTTAATTTTCAGCTACGTTTACAAGAAATTTCACGGTAAGGGTAAAAAATGTACATTTTATTATTATTCATTCTGCATAGTTAGCGTTTGTTCGTTTTATCCTTTTAAGCAGACCGATTAACGTACGAGCAGCGACGAAAAATGCTAGAAACATATTGTTGTCATCAGCCACTTTGTTCGGCAATTAAAACTCTCTCTTCACTACTTGTTGTTTGTTTTTGTATTTGTGTCACATACCCCGATATACATCTCGAAAATTACATATATACATATGTATAGTATAGTATGTAAATATGCAAGAAGCATGGAAGATTAGTAACATTAGAGTCTATACTATTTAATAAGACTCGGCGGCGGGTCAGTAATATCATTTTTTAGATTTGCCAAGCATGAGAATCCCCCTTGTCTTTTCCAGGTGAACGTAACAAGTACAATCTATTTTTATACAGTCGCAGTGAAATTAGTTAGCGTGTCTTAATGCAGATTCCGTAAAACAAAAATCAAAAAATTGTTTCTAAATAGATTAGTTTGATGCAATATCACAGCCCTATATAACTAAATTTCATCAGGTTGATGTTTGGTGTTATTTGTTGTAATGTCGGAGGCATCGCGTTCTCTAGACCAATTTTTAAAAAAAACCCTACAAATGAATCTTCTTTTGTTTTAAATTGAAGCGAAATTTATTATGAAGAAGCAAATCTAGATCAAGGAATGGATCGATTATGCGATTAGTGATTTTCTTGATATCTTTTCGCATCTCTCGACATAAGTTTACAATACGCTTACGATTTATGTGCAATGAAGTAGAATGCGTACTCTCTTTCCACACTTGCAGGGAGGGATTGAAGATATCTATTATAAAATCCGGAAAATAGAACTTTAGTAATTATACATATTTTTATACATATTTTTTAAAATATACATTTGTATAATCTTTTGTTTAGGTTTATCCGGTTATTTGATGCAATAAATTCTACTGGGACAGCAGAAGGCAATCGAGTGGTCTTAACTCACAATACATGCAGAGCTGCTTGGCTGACTAAGCAAACGTAGCATATTGTAAAATTATATAACGGAAACGGATGCAATTCATGATTTTAGAGATACTTTTTATTAAGGGAGAAAACATTAGCAATGTATATGTGCATACAGTTTCAGTACAGATGCTGATGCTGGGCAGATGGTACTGCTATTGTTTTCTTAATTATTCCTATTGTAACATTAATTTTTTTTATTATTATCAAAGCAATTTTAGATTTACCAAATGCTCGTGTGCGTAACCCTGTTCGACATGAATACGTTGTCCTCACCTCATCGACCTGTTGAATTCACGCGTATGACCTCAAACTTTTGCTTAGAAAAATAAACTAGTTTTTTTTTATCCTACATGAATCCAACTTAATTGAAGTGTATTAAATTTGTGCGGATGTTTACCACACCCGAAACTAGTTGACATACATTCACATTTTCTATCCCAATCGCTTCAAAATTGATTTGTTCAGTGAGTAAGTCGCATGTGTGGATGGATGAAACAAAAATAAGATGTTATCTCGCCTTATTCAATTAGTCGCTTATTTCTTGAACAGCGAACCGTTCGAATCGATCACTTGCTGTAATTGGCGTTTGGTATTAAACTTTTTGCAAGGCTTTAACAGCTCCCTTCTGATGCCATTTAGGAACGTTGACCAATCAATTTGGTTTTTTATATTCTCAATTTTTTTATTTAACAGCCAACTTTACTAAAACGGCTTGCAATTATAATTGGAAACGTTGAAAAGGATAAGAAAATAGTCAAAAAAAGATGGAAGCTAGCAAAAGCTTGAAGAAAATCTCTGCTATAGAACTAACAGTGAAGTCAAAAAGAGAACTACAGTGGTGTTAACATTCGAAGTAAAATTAAAACTATTTTGCTTTAAGAAATACCGTCATGCAAGGTCTTCTAGGTTAAAATAAAGCTGGATGCGTTAATCATAGCGTATGAATGAAGAATGAAATGTATCAGGATTAAAAAATATTCAGATAATAAAACAATATATTTTTAAGCATATTGTATAAACGCTTGTTTTCCTGGACATAAAAGATTCGCAAGATACACGTATACTATGGCTATCGTTTAACCAAATGCTTGGCAATATGGATGTCGTGATAAATGCAGAATTCGCAAATTGCTTCAAAGGGCTCAATTTATATGCTAGGATAGGAGATACGCGCATTGTTACTCAAAGCCTTCATTCTAATTGTAAAAGGCCTGAGGGAAACTGAATTCGTAGATTTCAATAACTTATAATGATCTCTTTAATTAAACGCAGATAACCTGAAATATGCGATGAGAGCAGCATGTATGAGCGCGTAAACATTGATCAGCTCGATAATAACAAGTTAAGTACATATGTGGCATCTCTAACATTTTGGTGTAGCTTTTCTATCGGACCTCTCATTTTTTTTCGAACGAACGATTAGGCATTTTTCGCTTTATGCTTTTGATAAGTTTCATCACTTACGCATTTTCCACAATTTATCCAGGAGCGAGTTGTAATTATCCGCATTTACACTGCTATTGAAGACAGGAGAAGGTAGTCCGCCAAATCCGCCAAATATTATTTCTGAAAGCGAATTGCGCCCACGAAAGCAATGAAAATGAGAAGGAAGAGACAGAAGCCATACTCCATTTGAAACAGTGGGCGGATCGTCTATAGAACAATAGCATAGCTAGCACGTGAACGACTAGAAATAGTTTCCTACTTTATATGTCTGAATGTTCAAGTGATCAAACAAATTCGTAGAAGCAAGATATTCTATGGATGTTTCTCGGCAGTTTGGTGCCATTTTAACAAAAAGCCGGCTTGAAAGTGATGCAAGGAGTGACTTAGGATTGGATAAAAAACATAACCAGAAACATAACGTGCAAAGATATATAAGAAAATCTCGACCTTTACACCTCAGAAAGTTTCCTCAAAAATGAATATTTGTAAAGACTTTGCTATACAGTTCACGGCAACATCATATAATTAATGTTTAGTGCTTAAGCATCTCAGAAAAGAAAAAGCACATGGACATAGTTAACTGATTATTAACCGTGTTGCTACTTTGGCGCTTGAAACAAGAGTTAACGTCCAGATACATTACAAGAAATCCCAATAGTTGGTTACACGAAGTCAGCGCGTATTGCAAGAGCGTGCGTGCATGAATTCTGGCGCGTTTCCAAAGCAACGATGTCGTGTAAGAGTATGGTGAGGTCATCTGGGTGCGACTAATGATAATGATGACGTTGTTCGTAGAAAAACTTTGTTTGTAATTTTAAACCTTATATGCTGGTTAGCTAGCTTTTTGGCATTATCGGATTTTAGCCTCTTGTCCGTGCAAACGCATACATCTGCATGATACTTTCTTGGCATTTTGTCCTTTTTTTATAGCTTTAATAATGCGCCTTATTGGTGCATAAGTATGTTGCGGGATTGTCTTGTGTTGTCTACTCAGCGTAATGTTCAAAGCAGATGTCCTTTTATCTACTTGGGCGCTATTTTAAACAAACTTATTTAGAGATTTTAATTTCTATTTACTGTTGTTATTGCTGTTGTTGTTGTTGTACGTTTCGATTTAAGCAGTTTCATGAACAAAATCCGTAAACGAACAAAGTTTGTTGTTTCGTACATTTTTTTAACAATATTTTTTTTGCATTTTTTATTTGTTCATCTTTGGAGCGGTTAACTTAAAAAGAAAATTGTTATAAGTCGCGTCTCCCGCTCTTCATTATTGCCTTCTGCGTTTTTCTTAGTTATGCAGGCTGCGTATGTTCGCAATTTTCTTTGTGTGTATAGTGCGGTTGTCAGCCACGAATTATGTACATGCATTTTATATATAAGTATGCAGAGACGTGTGAGTAAATGTTGATGGTAAACTCAGCTTGTAACTTGGCTAAATGGATTAGCGGCTGCTGTTGTTGGTGCTACCCTTCCTGCATACAATAATAGACTTTTGTAGTGTTTGCGATGAGCAAACATGGAAGCGGCAGCTAATTGCGAAAGCAAAAAATGACAACAAAACAATTTCATAAGAATTCGAAAGATATATACACATAAACCCAAATACCCCGTCATTGGCATGGCAATAGATGCGATTTTCCTAGTTAGCGTAGCAAGCTGTTAAATTTCTTTTCTTCTACTTTTGTAATTCTAGTTTAATTAGAAAAAAAAAAACGAACAAAACAAAAAAAACGAAGAATTCTATGAGTAACCAACAAGAGGATGATTGTTTATTTTGTGCAACTATGTTAAAATCGAATCCTTTTAAAAACAATTTTGACGGGGTCTGCGTGGGCATCGTATCTACTACAGGTTCGTGAATGCTTGCATAAAAGTGATATTCCTACGGAAAAATCTGTGCACATTTTACAAGTCAGAAATTTCGGAGCCAATGATGCAGTAAGTTCTTATAGGTGAACGTTTAGCTTGATTTTGATTTCATTTCAATATCAATGTTATATGAAAAGCCATTTTGTCCCTTGCAATTCGTATTATTTTATGCGTGGCCCTACCTTTCCTCATACCACTAGAGCTGCCCAAAACCTAATTCTACTTGACTTTATAATTCCGTTTACATCACAGCCATAATTGCAATCTTAATGATTTCCATGATTTTCATGCATAAGTTATTCGTTCATTAATCCTATGAAAAGTAGACGGATCTGAGTTATCTTTCCTCCGCTATTGAGTGCTTCTATACCCATTAACTGAAATGACAAACTTTATATATCGTCTTGGTCACGTATATAACCAACAACAGTGTACTCAGACAGTATAGCATACAAACGAACACATTAAACTCATTATTGTACTATATTTAATATAATGTCGGGGTAAAACATTTTCAGTTAATACTTGACTACTAATAAGCTTCTAATTTATTGTGTGTACAAAATGCGAAGAATTGAACTTTTTAACACTTTTTGGGGCGCAAATGTTTGCCGAGTAAATGAAATTTTAAATTTATGGCTGGTTAGCAAAGTTTATTTTAGAATATTTAGTTTGTGTGACCCACAAACCGTAAGCAGTATGTAAATTAAAAAAAAAAAAATAACTTTATTAAATTATAAGCAATAAATTAAGAACTTTGCGGCGTTTATCCGATGGGATCTATAATTAACTCTAAAAACACGCACAAGGTGTGATTTCTGGTGGCCTTTTTTTGTGTCATTCAGAAGTATTTTGTGAAGTAAAAATAAATGGTTTTACTGATTAATGTAAGGAAAATATCATCTCTATATGGAGGAACATATGGTCGAAGAACCAAGGAGGAAAATAGTAGATCGTTTATAACCTAAATATTCTCTCTACGCGCTCCTCTTGAGTCTTTTAAAGAAAAGTAATTGCTGATGCTCTCAGAGATTAGGCTTGCGATTGTTTGCGCTACTGAGTCTACACGAATTTTTTTAAGACTACTAGTGCAGTTCCAAATTGAGCCAGCTATGGAGTTTATGAACACTCCCAACTTTGGCGTGAATAAAACATTATATTCAACAGCGAATGAATCTTTTATGCATTCATAATCTTTATCTTAAAAAAGAATGGAATTTCCATATTCCGTGAGTGATGGTGGATGGTCTTCTCCGTCAAAATTTTTCTTTTACTTTTGTTGTAGTTTGCGAGCAATGAGCAAAAAGACCACAAAGCTGAGGCATTCTCAATTTATGCTGCACTGTAGACGTGTTCTTCGACAAATTTAGACCATTGTCAATACCAACCTATCTGCAGGAACTTTCAATGGTTTTAGTAAATTCCAGGTATTTTTAAGTCCGGGAGAATGTTTACTACAGACACTATATAGCTGGGCAGGCGGACAATTGGACAAGCTCCAATCGATTGGATAAAGTGAATAAAATTCCTACTCTCCAGTGGTGGGTATGACAAAAGATCCCGGGTAAATCTCGTCATAACAACCGTTAACATACAAGAGTGAAATAAGTATGAAAAGAGCTTAAAGATAATGTCAACGTCGAGATTACAACAGACGTTAAAAGTGTTAAAAACAGGTAACGAAAAAACCCTTTTATCTCCATGTTAATGGCAGCGGAAGGGACAGTTCTTAATATCATCTTGCCTTTTATATTACATTGTTGTCGCTGCAAAATGTTCGTTCTTCCAATAGCCACACCTAGGGACTCCATTTTAATTTAATCATCTCCGAACGTGTTTATTAATTTAAGTCCCAACTGTTACCTCGCATGGACTTGTTGATTGCGTTTTGAATGACTTATCACGGTTTAATTACGTACATGTTTTATTCCTTCGATTGTAAATCTCCATGTATCCTCCCGTCCCGGATTGTCTAGCCTAAGGCAAACATACAGCCAAGTTGTTTAAGACAAGACATCCAACCCACTATTCCACAATTGCCATCACTTAACGCTGCAATTACTTTGGTTTAGTAGTTTAGATTTGAAATGCTTTGCCGCTCGGTGCGACTTACGTCGCAACCTATATCCCCTTTAATTTAGATCAGATCTTTGTAAATTTGATTAATTCTCTAATCCAAAAAATTCCACGGTCAATTTCATGACCAACAAATTGTCAGTTTCGTCACACACTCAATGTCATATTGATTCTATTGAATCTGTTCAGAAGCAGTTTCTGTTACTAGAACGAGTTTCATTGCTTACACTATCGCCTTATAAACGTAGAGTGATTATTATTGTCCTACTTTGACTAGAATAGAGCCATTCTAGATGTTTATACTCAAGACCAGCCTAAATTTTCCTTGCCAGGTTTCAACGTAGAGAGTCTAAACAGTGCAACCGTAACTATGTAATGTTATGCAATAATGTGAATAACATTTGCAATTTAATTTCATTAACGGATCCATTGAATAAAGTTTTATTTAGGCTACTTTACGGCAGTAACTTTAATGTCTTCCCTTCTCTCACGCGTTCTTGCTTTCCTTGCTTTCCATAGCCATGGAATTAATCTCAATTTCCTTATAATTTGTATACCCAGCACCATTTGTGGGGCAAGGGTATATTAACCATGTGCGGATGCAGCCCACAACCAGGAGGACTTGAGATAGACCCATCTTTTGTTATGGCGATTGGTTCTGAAATTGATCCTGAATCGATCTAAGCTTACCTGTCCGTCTATCCGTCTTGTTTTCTTCTGTTCAAATTGGATTGGATCACTTTTCCGATTAGTGCCAATATAACAGCTTATTCTGTAAAATCGTTGTATGAATAGGTGTAATAATAATTTTGCCGCATATAGTTCTAAATGCATTAGCTGACAATGCATGTTTTTTTATTTACATCTTTTTTTCTTCTTTTTTCATTTACATCTCTCGTTCTTTTAAGCGATATTTGTTTTTGCTTTCGCATTAATTGTAGTTCTAGCCTTCTTTTCTTTTAATCAGAAACCTGAATTCAGCTTACTTTTAACAATTGTACATGGATAGATTTTTTTTTTTTTCTTTTTTTTTTGATTTGCTTGGAAATGGATTGGACCAGTTAAATTAATATTAGATCCATAATCCAGGGATAGATTATTAATAAACCAATAAACAATATTTCAGTAAAAAATATTTAGCAACTAATTTGAAAGCAATTTAAAATCTTCTGGCAAATATCAATATTTATTATTTTGTGCAAACGCTTATGAGGCCCTTCGATACAAAAGGCTGCCTGCCAAAATTGGACTAATAGACAGCGAATACGCTGTGAATCAACAAAATATTTTGAAATGTGTCTACTTATGTTTGAGGGATTTGGTTCTTCCAAAGCCATCGCAAATTGTGTATGATTTCCTTTGTGATCGATCTAATTTTAGAGACAAACTCCCTTGCCGGGAAACTCACTGATTTCACTGAAAAGAATATTATGACTGCTGTTGTCGCAACAGTCCAAAGCCGCTTGACAGATTATTGTAAGAAGATCAAATTATTGTAAACGAAATACCAGAAATTGTTCCCTTCTTCAGCGTTTCTTCAAATGTGAGCTCTTTTGCGACTATAAGTGAAATGGTTTGTCTATACCAATAAACCAAGAAAAATAGCGTTAGAAGAACTGAAAAGTTTCCTTAATTCCCGCGAGTTTAGTTCACCAATTCGCGCAGTCTTCTTTGCGAAGATCAGTTTTTAAACGACTACCCAGCCCAAAATCAGTTATAACAATGATTCTTTCTTGTATACGATATGAAAAACCATTTCAAAAATTTAATTATTTCGAAAAGTCCCTCGCCCCCGCCCCTCTTCGCAATTTCCTTCTTGCCGCACTATCGTATTTCTTGAGACTATTGGGTAAGATGTGTATCCAATGTTCTCCGTAAAACGTATCCATAGTTAACAGTTGTTTCTATTGAAAGTAAAAAAGCAATGTTAGAGATAATTTTGTTTAACGAAACAACATCAACCACATCCTTGCCATTATGACATTAGCAAAAAGATGCATCTTTTTGTTTATGGTTGGTTGTTGGTCGGTAGTGGCGCGTTATCACAATTGCTATAAACGGAAAGAGAACAAAACTCTCATAATGCGGTTGACATTTTTAAAGCCTCAGCAGCACTTGTGTCATGCTGCAAGTATTGACTGTTTGAATAGATGTTGCACTCTAGTTGAATGTGATAAACGGGTTGGAACTGTGTTGTAATAATGTTTATTTTTGAATTTGCAGTAGCACGACTACAGTAGCAGCGCAATTCAACGACTCATCTTACTCTTCTCTCTCGCTCTCTCTTTGCATTTTCACTTGTTGTGATTTTTTAGCGAGAGAAGTGCTAAGGGCAACCTGAACAACAAAGTAAGCTGCGGCATTACTTATATATATATATATATATATATATATATATATATATGTATATATGTATACGCGAGCAGTAGTGGAGAGCGGTCATGACATGTAGGGTCTGTCTGATAATATTATAGCGGAAGATAGGCAAACATATACACTCACATGAATGAACGTATAAACACTTTAACAAGCCTTTATGTGTTCGTGTTTGCATTTATTTTACTTTTGTTGCTCTTATTCTAGCGGAAGTTCAAAATGGCGCTACTATCAAAAATACAAAAAGAAAAAGTTAAAATAAAAAAATGAAAGACACAAAGTTGAAAAGGGTTTTTCAAAAATCTGTTCATTTCATTTAATCTCTTTTTATCCCACATTCATTTATACGTATGTTTATGCTTTTTCCTGACTTTATGTGCTTTAGCTGTTCATTCTGATGCTTTTGAATTTTGATTTAGCTAAAAAGGCTCCTTTCATACAATCGCACACACACGAACAGTCTGGGGGCGAGAGGAAAGCGAAAAGGTAAACTAGAATTAATATCATAAAACGTTTAATTGTCAAAGTGGCTCCGGCAGTCATTGCCATTGCTTTTAACAAAAGGTATAAATAAAAATTATTTAAATGAAAACAGATTTCTTTTTTAGATAAAATCACAAAGAAAAATAAACTGTTTAGCTGCTCCCTTTCTCTTCTGTGACGTGGGATTAATTTAGATTTTCGGATTAGTTTAAATCCAAAATTAATTAAGTAAAGACCTTAATTAACATATGAGCGTAGGGTTAACAAGGTTTCGTTAATAACTTAACTGAAAGCCATTCTTTAGTTGCTCCTATAAACGTTAATTGTTTCTGTTACGCTTCGCTTTGTTTAAATGAATATTTTGTATACAAGCATGTATTTTTGTTATCAGTCAGTGTTGCCGGCATTTTATTGTTTTAACGTTAGTGTATACTTACATTGTGCTGGTTCTAACCAAAATTGGCTGACCGAAAAATGCCGGAACATTTTCATCCATTAGTGAGTGTGTCTTAATGAAATTTAGCGTCGGATCCGGTAACGTCCGCGAATCGTTATGACAAGATCCGGGACGTGGTTCGGGCACCTATGAAAAAGAGAGAGAGAAAATATTAAAAAAATAAAAAGGCAGATAATCGTTAAAACGCATACATCAAATGTAAATACAGCACGGGCAAGGAAAACGAGGCGAAAATAACAATGAATTTTGTAATATGATATATGCTTATGTGTGTACGTATTCCTTTTCATTGTCATTTTCTTTTTTCAACAAAATTAACATCACTTCATAGATCAATACCTTTGTGCTACTTTGGAATTGCTTGGCTGACTTGAGATTATGTAATCAATACAAATCATCTTGTTTAGATTGTTTTTTGCGCAACTGGTACAGACTAAATTGTGAGTGAAATTCTAAGCAGTTGCAAACAACCAAACGCTTGACTACCAATAACGGTAAACATATTCAGTTAATTTTCAGTAATTTAAATACCACGCGGGCCTTAAGGCGGATTGACTTAATAGAATTTAAAGAATCCGATCTTGAGATTAAGCAAAGAACTCTGAACTTGTAATTGTATTGACATTGAGCAAGCCTTATGATGATACAGTTTCTAGAGAAGCGATTCGGGACATTAAAGTTTATCCCACCAACTAATGTGGGCGAATCAATGGTAACATTTATTAACTTAATTGAGAAGGAAGCACCAAGAATAAATCCACCTTTCTCCAGTGACGGTAAGGCGGACAGAAGCAATCTATTTTCATAAGGAGGCAAAAAGCAGGAATCGCTTTTGAACGGATTCCATTGAATCTACATAACACTTATAGCAAGGAGACTACGCACCAGAGGCATACTTAGGTATTGATCTGACTAAGCTCATGTATAGCGTTTTTGTAAAGCAAGAGTCGTCGAGCTCTTTGGATCTACTTTAACTTAAAGGAAGCTCAATGTGGGGATTAAAATGTAGTCTTTAGTCGAACGGAACCCCTAAATCCCTGAACGAACTTACGTATCCAACCGTTTTGAATCGATTAAATAAATAGGAAGAAAACAGTTTAATATTGTCAATGTGCATTAAGGCTGGATTTAATTGCTGAAAGCAGATTGTTGAGGTATAGAATGAATAAAAACGGCTCTAAGCGCCTGCGCTGAGGGAGAGTTCACGTCGCGAGGCATCTATCAAAAGTGGTGGGGTTAAACAAAACCTTCATTGATCTGTTATGAAGACAAGAGTTTATCCATTTCATTAAGACAGATGGCTGGAATTTGAAGGTCAATAATTTGCGCTTAACTAAGTCAAACACACCATTAAAATCACTACAAATGATATCCGTGAAAGAGTCATTAGAAGAAGCCTTGAAAACATGGCATGTAAACTCTGAGAGATTCGTACCAGTTGATCGCTTTTTCATGCAGGAATGGAGAAATGTAGATTTGATAGCCAAAGCTGGTTGCTGAGTAACAATTCGTTCAAACAATCCACATAAGACACTCAACTTGGCAATGCCTTCTTGAAGTAGATTGCGAGCAAATAATTCATTGAAACAGTTAGTAACTTTATCAGACGTTGAAGTAGGGAACATACAGCCTGAGATATAGCTGTACCATCACGGAGTTGAAGTCTAGAGGTCTCGGCCACGTCGCAAATAAAGGCAGCATATTTCTTATAAACAGGAATATCCGCATTCGGCAGAATATGAGAATCAGCGCACTAGTGCGATTTAATCAATCCTTTGTGAAAACCTGGAAATAATTGTGTAAGAGAGACGTTATAAGCTGCTCTTGTACAAGTTTGAGGAGAAGTTACGGCTATAAGCAGCGGAAATCATCCAACACCGTTTTAATTTTTTCAAATAGGTCAGGTAATGTCATGAGTTCTTTATAAAATTCCAAAAGACCCGCTTTTTGCTACTGACACAAGCGAACAACCGGCAAACGTTTCTGATAAGCAATTATTGTTATTTTTGTAACTTTGCTCGTCTTCTTCATTGAAAATGACTCAGTGACATTTATAATCACTTGGATCGTAATGCTTGTTGTCATTTCCTAAACACAAAAGACTAGTGTTCTCTGCTCGTTTGATTTCTTGCCTTTCATTATATTATATTTGAATCCTAATCTCATTTCATTTATATCTTTATTTCTCTGTCCATCGACACACCCGTCATTTAGCGGTGCTTGATTTAGGTTTATACCGATTAATTTAAAAATCAGTAATAAAACAACTTGTGCTTGAAATAGCCGCAAGTGCTAGGTAGGAAGGATCATAGAATTTATTATTATTATTTCGAGTTCGAAGTGTATGCTAAAGCTTAGGGCGCGAACTTATTACCGTCTAACACTTCGTATCCATGCAATTTTCGTAGGGATGACTAAGATATAATCGTCACCTCTTTTAATTCAAACTTGATGAGTTGCAAAAGATTATTATAATAACAATAAATAATAAATGCACTTAAAATGTTAAAAAGTCCTTTTTAAACCGTAAGCCGCGGCATTGTTTCCGAGTTCCCTCTACATCTGCATGCTATAGAGTCGAAAAGTTTGAATTTTCGCTAAGTAGACACCTTATCGCCTAAAGTGTGATAAGTGGTGCGTGTGTTGTTTTATTGTTCGCAGGCAAGCAATCTCTTGCTGCCTGCATAATCCTATCAAAAATTAATTTCCTAACACCTTACTTAAGGTTTACTTTTACAATACTCTGATACGCATATTTCGTATTGGAAGTGACGTTTTGTGTCAAGAGCAATAGTTGCCTTTCCCCTCCTAATTCCTTTTGATTTTCACACTTCACTAGTGTTATACCTTTCCATGCATGCATGTGCTATTTATGTAGTTTGTTTGTTTCATCATTGTTTATTCGTTGAAAGCCAATTTTATACCTTTCGCGTTTTCAATGCGTTTGTTGTCATTGGCATTGTCGAAGGAGTGATTACAAACTTTCGTTTGTTCTTTCTGTATATATTCGATGCAGGAAAGACAAGCGCCAGTTTTATGGCACGAAATAAAAGCTAGATCGAAAGATTAAACACGTTTAAATTCTCTCTCAAAATAAATAAAAACGTATTTTTGCGATAATTTGTTTTTACAGTGCGTCCCTTTTATTCAGGTTTTTTTTTTTTCAAAATTCCGGCAACTAATGACATTTTTAAAGCATCTTTAGACAAAAATTGCGTTATCGTATTTTTTTACTCAACTTAATTAAATCCCGTTTTATTTCTTTTTATTAAAATTTCCATTTATATGCCGTTTACGTTAAAAGTGTTTTTACCGCTTTCGAGCATTTCCATGTTTTCACCTAAAAACAAGCCAAAGATCACGTTTTTATTACGTAAGGAAATGTGAAAGTTTAACCGATATGTATGTACGCCGTATGTACATCGACCGCGAACGAGGATATGGATTATAGTTTATCGACACTTTATCAGCCCTAAATTCCTGACGAAAATAAAAAAAATAATTGTGGGCCGGTTACATTCAACATTTGAAATGGACGAAAGTGACTTACTCGTTAATACCTTTACCCTTAACTGGGCAAAATCGATTTTCCATTGAAAGCACAATCGAAAACCATAGATCAATTAGTGCTTGAAGGATAGGAATTTGAGTTTTTATACTTTACACCGCTTGTGGTACAGAAATATATGAAGATTGTGCAAGCATATGCGACACTCAGAAGAACTAAAGATTGACCTGCGTCTTATCTTATCTTATCGGCTTGTCTGTCCTTCTACCCGTCTTGTTTACTTTCTTTGTGTAAAAGCTATAGGCGGATATATTTGAGATACTTTGATGAAATTTGGTACACTGATGCATTCTGAATGAAGGAAGAACGCTATTGAAAATGGTTCGGCCTTGTGTGCAAAAGTTATAGAAACACTTGTAGCGTGTTCTAGGATGTTTAAAGGTGTGCCCACTACATTCCCTTTACTTGGATTATTAAAGCATAAGTGTTGTAGAGCTTGAGAATCAGATAGACTGTTCATATGAAGTCAATCACATAAGATAATTTCAATTCAAGGCTGAACGCAATAATATCCGTTTATTTGCTTCGTTCAGAAAAGTAGTGACTTTTTTGATTGCGCATAAAAGGATAAGTTGGTTGTCATTTTTAATATATGAATGATATTGGCCATTTATACACACACAAATACACACACGCAAACGGCATGAGATGAAAATACGGTAATGACACTACAAGATAGTTCATCTTTTTAACTCAAAAGCATATTGGACGAAGGAGAAACGCTAATGAAAATGGGTCGTATTGGATCACTTTTGTGACCAGTTCCCATATTACGATTTATTTTGAAACGTTACTTAAGGTTACTTAAATAGTCTTATAGTGGTTTTACTTGTTTCGTACTTCTTAAAGCTTTGTTTATGTGTAAGCATATTGCTAGACGTGGTCATATATGTTTACACACGAACACGTAATTCAAAATTAAATGCTTAACACTTAACAATGCAACGTGCCCAAGTCTATATAGATTTGCATAAAAGATTAGGATAACAACAGATTTAGTAGTGAAATCTTGGCGGGATTATCAAGTAAAACATACGCTATTTATTTACACCTATCAGTTGACAGCGTAGGACGTCCTCGAAAATCCTCGTGCTATAATATGTCAATATACTAAATTTCACTAAAATATCTCAAAAATTGTGGCATTTACGTTGAGCACAAGATAACAAGGCGGACATAAGGGCAGTGGTCTTACTCTTAGATCGATTCAGAGTCGATTGGCATAATAAAAGCTGAATCTATCTCGAGTCTTTCAGGGTGTTGCATACATGCGTGCAGGGACTAAATATACCTTCGTGGTGCTGATGGTGTATGACGTAGAAATTATGAGTCGTGTTAAAAGTGGAAGTTTCAATAAGACATAAAACAAATTTCGTTTATTTACACATTTTCCTTCTGCTACCGGTAAGGTAAGCATGCTATAAAGATAAAAGAAGTCTTTTTGTAATCTAACAGATACGATGCAATAATTGGATCATACACACTTACGAGACCACGGATGAAGCTATACCACAAGAAACCGTTTGTCTTTCTTGCGTCCCTCCTCCGTGACTTATACGAAAGACAATTGGGTTTCTTTCGCGTTTCGGGCTAGTAAGTTTTTTAACAGTTTATTATTAATATTTTTTTATTCACTAGAAATCAAGTTTTTCGTGCTTAAAATATGTATGTTGAGAATCATGGCTAAAACACATACTATAAAAATTCTTTTACGCATGTATTTAGCGTATAACATTTGCATACGAATTCAATCTATTTGTTTTCATTTTCGAAATATTTTTCCATTAAATTCAACTCTTTGTTTGCGCTTTCCTAAAGTTTTCAATTTTTTTTCCATTTTACAGAGAAAATCAAACTTTTTTCAAAAACTAATTTTTTAAAAAGTTAATTTTTGTAAGTACAGGGTTGTTATTGTCTATCCTAAAACTAAAAAGGAAAAAAAATATTTGTGTTCATAGCGTCGATTTCGCCGTATCATTCGCTTTTCTCAATGGTCAGTCGGTTAACTTAAAATTTCAACTGTAGCTTCATTCATTCATTCCCTAGCGGACGCATACTTTTTTTAAAAAGTAGTGATGAATACAATTGAAAAATGAATAGTTGGGCAATGCCATCGTTGATATATCCTATCCAGCACTTGGCCTAATGCAATCCTTCATTTACTCTCATGAGAGAATTCGATAAATTGGAGCTTGATTCCATCATATAGTAGCTGTTCCACACTTTGAATCGATTTTGAATTGCGAACTTTCTATTCTCTATCAACTTTCGTTATAAAGTACCACAGAAATTTCCTTTGTTGCCTTATGAACCTTTGTGTAAGGCGGAAACTCCCTGAGGTGTGTGCATGTTTCTGTTGATCTTATCCGCGCCCAAGACTGACACCTTGTGTGTTCAGCTATTTTCTTGATCTGTCTTTTACTCCCTACAGGAACTCCTAGGGACCACAAATTTTTCCAACATTTGATATTCCTTCATGTCGTCCGTGACCTGTTAGTTGTCATTGGCTGACCGTGCGAGAAGCGTGAAAATCGGGAAAACGTAAGTCCGTGGATTTAATATTTTCCATGATCTCAGCTGAAAATTAGCTGGGTTACATCTACATCGCCGTTCATATTCGTTATACTAATCCCACCTACATTAGCCAATAATACGTAAGAATTGAAAACGAGCTTCGCGTAACACCCCACATACATAAACATAAAAGATGTAGGACGAAGCTGTAATATATAAATATTTATATCACTTTATTATTTCTTTCTTATAAATTGTCACGAGTTCGATTCTGTAAAGTATGCTACATTTTCGCTTTCTGAGCCCCTCTGCTCCTATGAATGCAAAGTTCTAGTAACACATTGACAGACAGACAAGTAGGACATAGTATTCCCGATCCTTCGCTAAGGATAGCAATGGGTAGGTAAGGGACAATCACGTTCCTCTGAATGTAGCGCATTTTATGTTAAAATTCAATAATACCAGGGAGCTGGGAATATCACGTAGCGGTTTTCCAAGTTTTTCCTCTTCCATTGAATATTGGAAGGCTGTTGTTGGCAAGCATTTCACTAGTGACTTATTGGCATTAAATTTTTGCAAGGTTTTACAAGTAACAAAAAAAAAACCGCAGACCGTATGGAATAATAATAAATTAAAATTGAATTCGGATCTTTGCAAAAAAGGCGCACAATATATTTGTTTGTGTGCGGTTGCTTAGTTATCCAACCTACCTTGCCGTTATTGACTGGTAGCCAATTAGAGTTGATACTACTTTGTTCCTTGAAGCTGCCTTCAAACGTATCTGCAATATCCTAAAAGCAGTGGAATAAAAGAAGAAAGAACGATAACAGTTAAAAAAAAATCTGTTTAATAAATTTAATGGACGTTTTGGTGTGCATGCAAGTATATATTTTTTTGTGGATTTGAGTGTAAGTGTGAGTGGATATAAACAAATGTGTGTTTGGGAAATGTTTATATGCATACATATGCTATATAGCTTAGCAAAGTTATTTTAATTTTCTTTTCCATTTTTTTACAAATTTTTTGATAGGATTGCTCTGTAAGAGAAATTCATATGGATTCATAGATACTAAAGTTTGTCTGTCTGTCTGTCTGTCTCTCTGTCTGTCCGCAAAATCAGTATGAAAAACAAAAGCCATACACAGAAGCTAGCAAAGTAATACATTCCACTTACCTGCAATGAAAACGCACAAACTGCTGAGCCAGGTATTGAATTTGTTGGCGTATTAAAAACGCCATAAATCAATTTGGCGCTCGAGTGGCCGTAATGTCCTTCAACGAGATTACTAGCGGATTCTATATACAATAGAATAAAGAGCAAATACAATAAAAAGAATAATGATAATCGCGAAAAATAAAACAACAAACGACAGATGACATTACATGGAGGAACGAAAGTATGCATACGGTAGCTTAATACAATACAAGTACGAGACAACAAAAAAAAAGAGGGAAAGAAAAGCAAAGGGTGTAAGAAAGTCATAAAGAGGAGAATCGAAAGTTTCTGCAGACACTAACGCAAATTTCTTTGACGACAAAGATAAGACGCGCTGCTTATCATTTTTGTTTCCGATCACGTAAGACTTGATAAACGCTTGTGTGCCTTAGATTAATTTCTGTAATACTCGCAATGTATGATTCTCGATATATGACATAACCTAGCAATAAGATGTATGCGGTGATACAATGTTTCCGCTTTCTACTCACCCTACTCTACTGGTTTACAATGGTCTCTTCTCCATTATTAATGTAAGCAAATTTTTAATGGCGTGCTTTTGTTACGCAATTCGCACATTTTGATCCCAGGTGTTTTAGATGTATCACAGACAAACAGGAGCAGTAGCTCTGCTAAATAAGTTTGGCTTCAATTTTTATTTATTTATTTATTGATTCTTATTGATTTGCGGTATACGTCGGATACTCAGAACAAAATACACTTAATAAAAATTTGCCTAGTAATACGCTGTGCTAAGCATCGGTAATATGTTACTTTTAAAATTTGACATCCGAAACTTTATTATTATGATTATTAAAGTGTTGCAACGAGAGTACGATGAAGAGTAAGATTGATTTAAACGAAAATTAAGCATTTTGCACAAGCTGCACGTCCTTGGAAAGATTATTGATCAAGGATACATGCGCAGTTAATTTCGTTTTTTTCGCACTCTCGGGCTAAGTAAGTGTTCGCTTTCCCAGTCTCTTGTGGGACGATTTTAAATAAATTTTTTGCAAAAATCACGAAACAGTTGGAGTTTGCTCCTCTTTTAATTAATTTTTTCCCGGTCTTCATTTTACAAAGCTTTGTGAACGGCTTAACGCACTTCGGCTATAGCGTTGGAGTTGTGTCTTTGCTAGTTAAATTGAAATTTACCTCACAATCTTCAAAGGAAGTAAGATGTTTCTATTCTAATAATTCATTAGTCAACTGTAACTTTGCGGAAGAGTTTGTTGCATTAAGTCTGGGAAGTAATTTTGTAAATTTATAGATCATCTTCTAACTTCCGGGAGTCTCCATCGTCTGAGATTGCCGATTAATTGTTTCATTTTCGTTTATTTGTGGTGATCGTTTCAATCCTCATTAGTTTAAGGGATAACATCGTCTTTAACACAACTAATTTTCTTTTTATTGCTCAAAATGATTCCTTAAACCGTCAAGAATTACCTCACAAAATTTTAAAAGGTTAAAAGACTTGCTTTTTCGAACCTTTTGGTAAACTGGTACTTGAAGCTTTAAGTGCGTTTTGTTTCACCAAAATACGGTTTTTTTTTAATCAAGCAAACGCATGTTTGGTGCGAAAGTATCAAACCCAGATCAAGATATAGAAGAGCAAAAACAAAGAGCAATTTTTTGTGGAGTTTTGCCGCTCATAGCATAGTATGTACTTTATTATTGCTTTGCGGGCTGCATAGAGCTTCCGTTATCTTACATCGTAGCTGTCTGCTGCTATCTTGCCAGAAGTCGAATTTTTCATAACATAAGTTTGAAATTTACTTTAAAGAGTAAATACATTTCACTATTTTCTAGGTGTAAATCTCTTCGAAACGTAAAAGTTGACGCGCGACCTTGCGTCGCCCTCTTTATACTATACTTCACTGTCAGATTTTTCTTTTTCTGAACATTTCACTTGCTACACAACCATTTAAGCATGAATTAGTGTAAGCTTCAACCTTGGTACTAAAAACGGAATATCTTCTGTACAAAGGAACGATCATCTGTCATTTGATGTAATCATTTTATATATTTATGATAAATTATAAAAGCAAACCGGACTTACGTATCTCATTAAAATAGAATGGAAAATCCCCTGGTATTGAGCAATTTAGGCGCGATTTCAGAAACGAGGTCCAACGATTGCGAAAACGATGTGGGCCGCCCTTATCCCATTTACACACGCGAGCGACACGTGAATAAATTGCCTGCAAAATCCAAAAATTCCAAATTCATATACAAAACCTATGAAAAGAGAGCTAATGCTACGCTAAGCACATCAATCATTCATTAGCTCGAATTATCTTAAGTTGGTAATTAAAAGTTTGCTGAACTTTTATTTTTTCTTTTTTTTTTTAAGTTTATTTACCTTTCCGCAATTAATATATTCTACGGCAGTTTCCCGAAAAAAGAAATAAACAAAGTCACCCTGGGTAAAGGAGCTGACAAAGTTGGGAGCTGAAAATTAACAAAAATCGTTATATATACATGAGATGAGATATTTGTTAAATTAACACGGGCATATGTACGTGTGTAGGTATGTGTTTATGCGTGTAGGTATATAGTTGATTTGATAATTAATTCATGAACATCTTTACATATGCGATGCATATATTTTATCTTTCATTTATAAATAATGATTATTAATAATAATACATAGTATATAGCAATTAGTTTGCCGCTCTTGATGCTGCTGATTTCTATGACTGTTCTATGAATTTTCCTTTGCTTATTTTATAATCAAGGAAATCTCAAGTAGATGTGATTAAAATGTCTTTCCTACCAATTATTTTTAATAAGTATAATTAACTTTAGTTTGTTTACCTTCGAAGAAAGAAAGCAGAAGACTGCTTGTACACTAATATACGAAATAATGCAACAGAACAGACGGTACATCTCTCGGCAGCAGATTCATTTAGATACATCATTCAATGCAAATATGTAATCAGTACAAATGGAACATGAACAGACGGAACTTTATGCACTTTCGAGCGAAGTTTCTACGTGCCTCCGACCGTCTGAGTGCAAAAACTTAACAAAAGGAGCGAAGTGCGAAGTTTCAAACAACATTCTTCCGTCTTATAGTTGAGAGACAATTTTATAGATTTATGTTTAATTAAATATAAAAAAGGGGAAACCTTTCTTGAATCCCCAGGAAATGGTATGATTTATTTCCCTACAAAAACCTGATGTTTTTGTGGAATTTGGAATTTTTAAGAAAGCGTTTAGATGAAATGTTAAGCTTTAATAGGATCGCACTGTGTTAATTGGGAACTTTGAACAAAATTGACCATCGGTTTAATATTAGCAAGACACTGTTATAACACTTAGTTTATCACATTAATTTACTTCTATGTATTCAAAAAGCAAACATAAGGTAAGAAAAGGATAAAAGGAGAATAACTTACTCTTCATCTATACAAACGCATATGAAGGCATCTAAGTTGCAAACATAAATATTTAGGTAATTTACATCGCACAATTCTACGCCAGTATGCCATTCAACATTCAGGGGATTTAAAAACCTTAACCATATATTTGACACATTCGACTTGAGCTGATTTTTTCTTTGTCCGATATACTAGTCTTTCCAACTTTCGTATGTATTTAACTGTAGCTAATAGATAGATATCGACTTTCTTTGTTTTATCTTAAAAACACGTTCTTTTTTTTTTTTTTTTTTTTTGTTTGAATTTGATATGGATTGGACCTTTTAACTTAAATTTAGATCCATAATCCAGAAACTTTATAGAAATCCATTGATGATATTCAAAATTTCA